>NW_025319097.1:0-162886 GCF_017639315.1 Drosophila ananassae | reverse complement strand
GATCAGAATCAGAATATAATAACCGAAACATTGCATGATAAATATTACATAAAAAATCAGCAAGTCTTTAAAGTAAAAACAAAAGAAATAGTAAATAATAAATGTATAATAGGTCTCTTAAGACAAACAAATACAGAATGTAGATATACAAAAATGTACAAGAACTTCGAATTAAATTATATTGAACCCAACATTATAATAACATGGAATTTACCAAAAACTTTGTTAAATCAGAATTGTATAAATAAAGATCTAATAGCAGAAGGAAACAATATAATAAAAGTATTCAACTGTTCTATACAAATAGAAGATGTAATAATAACAAATACTATGCTTGATTACACCCGAACTATTTATGTAAACAACAACATAACTAAACTCGAACCTTTATCGTATATCGTAGCCAAAGAAATATTCCAAAACCACTCAAAACAATATTTTAAAACTCAAACAATTTTACTAATACTACTAGTAGTAATAATTATTATTATAATCATATATTTGATTTATAAATTTAAGAACATCCCAAAAAGGATAATAATTAATTATAAAAAACAAAAGGTTATAACTCCCGAAGAAGAAACTATAAGTTCAGAGAATAAAGAACATGACCTACAGTTATACCCCAAACTAACCGCCTGAGGACAGGCTAAATTCTTAAGGATGGGGAAGTAACATATCAACAAAATTTCTTTAAGTTTATATCAGTAAATTTTGTAAACCAATTTTGTAAACCGAAGCTGAAGCCTTTTGTATTAAAATTCGTAATCCAGCTGCAAATTGCATCATTCCAATTTTTGTAAAAACATAAACATTTAATTTTTCAATTCGGCTGAAAACAGTCTCATTTAAGATTTCCAATTTCTAAGAGCCACTTCAGATTGAAAACCAAAACAATATTTTGGTAAACAGAATCCCGACTCAAATCTTTCTCACTCCTTTTAAGTGAAATAAAACTAAACAGCTCAAACCATTCTTAAATGGGCATCCACTTCACAGGAAATTTCACATTTTCTTGTCACCTCCATTAATTGAGACCCAAAGTCTTCCACGTCAACTGACACCTCAAGTAATAGGTTCCGACTCAATCGATTTCCTTCAGAAAACAAAGCGTCTCTGAGAGAAAAGCTTCTTTCGAGCTTTGATCTGCAAAAAGCTTCAGCAAGGGTAGCTATAAAAGGGACTTAGAGCCCTAAAGTTAAGTTAGTTCTGAAACTCCAAAAATTCTAAGCAGTTTTAAAAATCACACTGTATCAAAAAACGGAACTCAAATAAAAATATATTTTTTTCAAACTATTTTTGAAGAAGATATTTAATTATATATATAAAAAAAATTATAGGCAGGTTTTATAAAAAAAAAAAAATATAAATAAACGCAATATGCATATAGCCAAATAAGACAAGTCTTTAAATGAGCCAAATTGAATGGCAAATAAATAATAAATTAAATCATACAATTTACAAAAAAATTTATATACCAATTCGAGAGAAAATACCCAAAATGGGTTTAGTAGATGTAAAACAAGTGGACTCCACAGCAAATGTAATAAATAAAATTGAGTCCAGCACTACTAACACCGAATTGACAAATATCCTTTTATCAATTAATGTATTTATTTTGATTGCATTCATTTTGTATAAAGCATACATTTTTCACAATAAATGTATAGCAAATAAAAAAAAAATAAATAAAATAAAGAAAGTTTAAAAAGAAAATAATTCAAGTATGAGTACTCAGAGAGCCATAGAAAAAACATATGAAAAGGACCCCTATTTCAAAGAAAGGATCAGGCAGTTAGTATCGACAAACCCAGTTAGTGTGTATGAGCTAGAAATACTTTATATAGAAACATTTAACTACCATGTTTCACCATTGTTTCACTGCACGGCAACCCAAAAAGGAATAGTATTAACAACAGTTCCGGGTGTGAGTGAAATCAAGAATAGACGAGCATCTACTTTTAGGTAGAACAATTGTGATGATGGTTTCAAAAAGATAATCCACACCCATAATATAATGGAATGGAATGAATTATCAAAGGAACTATCAACCATTAAAGCAGAATTTGACAAATCTCATAAGTCCCTAACACAAAATAGACCGATACAAAAAACAACGGTCAATAAACACGTAGAAATATTAGTTAAATGCTTTAATGAAGCTCGAATATTAATATATGAACACAGAGAAAAGTTAAATCCGGATCACTGGTCTCGAGTATCAAAGTTTTTGATCAGACTAAGATCTAATCTAACTTCTGTTAAAGAAAGGTTCAAGCTCGATATTTCAATACCTACTATTCTAAATACTTCAATAACAATTGAAGCTGGTGACGAACCAGAATCAAAAGAAGTTATTGACCAACAAGAAATAGAAGAAAGCGATATTAACAACCGTACGGTTCCGGCAGTCCTTATTCAATCTGAATTATCAGACCAGGACTTGTCCGACTCTGAATTTAACGACAGCATTGTAGAATTGAAACCAACCACAATGGCTGACGAGAGCATTGCCCAAAGGGCATACATTAGAGAAATATCGAATGCCATCCCTGAATTTAACGGGCAAAGGTTACACCTTCAAAGATTTATAACAGCTTTGAGGTAAGTTAACCTAACGAAAGGCACATTCGAGAATTCGGCTGTAGAAGTAATTAAATCCAAAATAATTGGATAAACTTTATACAGAGTCCAAAATGAAACAACAATAGAAGCAATAATCAGAAAACTACAAGAACCTATAGTCGGAGAAACCTCTGACATAATTAAAGCCAAAATGGCGAAAACAACCCAGAAAGGCAAAACTGCAGAAAAATTCACGACGGAAATAGACAACCTAAGAAAGCTCCTAGAAGCTTCGTACATTGACGAAGGCCTGTCGGCCGAACACGCTGACAAATTCAGTACCAAGGAGGCCATAACCACAATGGTTAAAAACTGTGAGCATGGCCGCCTCAAAACAATATTGGAAGCAGGCACTTTCATAACTATGAATGAAGCCGTCACAAAGTACATACAATGCAGTACTGAAATGACAGGTAATGCCAATTCAATATTATACACCCAACGAGGAAACAATTATCGCGGTAGAGGTAATAATCGAGGTAATTATAATAATACCAGATATTACCAGAATAACGGTTATAATCAAAACAATGGCTACTACAGAAATAACGGTAACCAGAATAACAGTTATTACACAAACAACAACCGCGGCGGAAATAACCGTGGTGGAAACAACAATAATAATAATAATAATAATAACAACCAAAATAACAATATAAGGATAGCCCAAACGAATTCGGAAAACTCCCAAACACCTTTAGATACACGTCAGTAAAAAATAACAAGATTCACACTATAAATCTCAGTCAAAGTACATTCGTTAGTTTCATAAACGCAGCAACAGGAAAAGAATTAATTTTTCTACTATCTAGTGCAGAAATTTCCATATTAAAGGAAAATTCTGATAATTTTCAAAACATTCAAGATGATCATATCATAAACATACAAGAGGTTACCAAATCAAAAGGCATAACTTCTATTGAAATTCAGACTTCTAAATACATCATCCCACATGATTTCCATATAGTAAATGTGCAATTCGCTATTCCTTGTGATGGGATACTGGGAATAGATTTTATCAAAAGGTACAATTGTCAATTGGACTTCAAGCCTTCTGAAGACTGGCTTATAATTAGACCAAATAATCTCAAATATCCAATTTATGTTCCGATAACATACAGTTCTGGTAACAACTCCCTAATTCTGCCAGCAAGATCCCAAGTCATCCGAAAAATTAAGATAAACTCCGAAGAAAATAGTGTACTGATTCCGAATCAAGAGATTCATAAAGGTATCTATATAGCAAATACCATAGCAACAGTCCAGAATGCATATGTAAGACTACTAAATACCACAAATATAGATCAGGAAGTTGATATTAAAAATATTCATCATGAACCACTTTCAAATTACGATGTAGTAAAAACAGACCCCGAAAACCGTAAAAAAACTGTATTATCCCAACATACAAAAAACTTTCCACCTCAATTCAATGATCAACTTACAAAATTATGCACCCAGTATAGTGATGTATTCGGACTAGAAACCGAAGCGATCACTACAGATAATTTCTATGAACAAAAACTGAGATTAGGTGATGATGAACAAGTATATACAAAAAATTACAGAAACCCTCGTAGTCAACAAGACGAAATTCAAAGACAAGTCCAAAAACTCATTAATGATAAAATAGTAGAACCCTCTGTATCACCTTATAATAGCCCACTTTTGCTAGTACCCAAAAAGTCACTCCCAAATTCAGAAAATAAAAAATGGCGATTAGTAATAGATTATCGTCAAATTAATAAAAAACTCTTATCTGATAAATTTCCACTCCCTAGAATTGATGACATTTTAGATCAACTAGGTAGAGCCAAGTACTTCTCATGTCTCGACTTAATGTCCGGTTTTCACCAAATTGAACTCGAAAAAAATTCACGAGATATAACATCCTTTTCAACGAACAATGGTTCATATCGTTTCACGCGATTACCATTCGGTTTAAAAATAGCTCCAAACTCCTTTCAAAGAATGATGACTATAGCTTTCTCTGGATTGGAGCCTTCCCAAGCATTTCTTTACATGGATGACTTAATAGTCATAGGTTGCTCCGAAAACCACATGCTCAAAAACCTAACTGATGTTTTCGAGAAATGTAGGAAACACAACCTAAAGTTACATCCCGAAAAATGTTCATTTTTCATGCATGAAGTAACCTTCCTAGGACATAAATGCACAAATAAAGGAATCTTGCCCGACGACAAAAAATACGACGTCATTCAAAATTACCCAGTCCCACATGATGTGGACAGCGCTAGAAGATTCGTTGCATTTTGCAATTATTACAGACGTTTCATAAAGAATTTTGCAGAATACTCCCGTCACATAACAAGGTTATGTAAGAAAAATGTAAAATTCGAATGGACAACAGAATGTCAAAACGCTTTCGAACATCTAAAATCAGCATTAATAAACCCAACTCTGTTGCAATACCCAGATTTTAGCAAAGAATTTTGCATAATTACAGATGCCAGCAAATACGCTTGTGGAGCAGTACTAACTCAAAATAAAAATGGATTACAGCTTCCAGTTGCATACGCATCAAGATCCTTTACTAAAGGTGAAAGCAACAAGAGTACCACAGAACAAGAATTAGCAGCTATTCATTGGGCAATAACATACTTCAGACCATATATTTATGGTAGACACTTCACTGTCAAAACAGACCACAGAGCACTTACCTATTTTTTTCAATGATAAATCCCAGTTCCAAACTAACACGAATGAGACTTGAATTAGAGGAATATAATTTTACAGTAGAGTATCTAAAGGGTAAAGATAATTATGTAGCCGATGCGCTGTCTAGAATAACAATCACAGACTTGAAAAACATACATTTAAATATTAAAATTCTGAAAGTCACTACCAGAAACCAAAGTAGACAAAAATCCTGCGCAGGAAAAGAAAAAATAGAATTGCATAAGCAATCCATAGAAAAAGCTTCAAAGCCCAACGTATATGAAGTCATTAATAATGATGAAGTACGTAAAGTAGTGACCTTGCATGTAAATGACAATATATGTTTATTTAAGCACGGAAGGAAAATTACAGCAAGATATAATGTTAGTGATTTGTATACTAATGGAACCCTTGACTTAGGTCAATTCTTTCAAAGGCTTGAAAAGCAAGCCGGTATGCACAAAATCAGCCAACTTAAAGTGGCACAGTGGAAAAATATCTTTGAACATGTTTCAATTGATAATTTTAAAAATATGGGCAATTATATACTGAAATCATTAAGAGTAGCGCTACTCAACCCTTTGCCAAGGTCCAGAGACACTATTACTGGAAAAATATGTCCAAATACATAAAAGAGTACATAAAGAAATGTCCTAAATGCCAAAAGTCAAAAACAACTAACCACACTAAGACCCCATTAACTATAACTGAAACTCCACAAAGAGCTTTCGATAGAGTAATTGTGGATACGGTTGGTCTACTACCAAAATCAAAAAATGGAAACGAGTATGCAGTAACACTCATATGCGATTTAACCAAATACCTGGTAGCGATACCAATACCAAATAAAAGTGCAAATACGGTAGCAAAAGCTATATTTGAAGATTTTATTCTAAAGTACGGTCCAATGAAGACGTTCATTACGGACATGGGAACGGAATATAAAAATTCAATTTTTGAAGGTCTATGTAAAAATTTAAATATTGAAAACATAACTTCTACTGCACATCATCACCAAACTGTAGGTACCGTGGAGCGAAGCCACAGAACACTCAATGAGTACATTCGTTCATACATCCCAGTTGACAAAACGGATTGGGATGTATGGCTACAATACTTCGTCTATTGCTTTAATACGACCTCCTCGATGGCACATGACTATTGTCCATACGAGCTAGTTTTTGGTAAAACTTCAAATTTACCAAAGCATTTTAATAGCATAGAAAACATAAAACCTCTTTATAATATAGAAGACTATGCTAAGGAATCAAAATTCAGATTAGAACAGGCATTTAAGAGAGCCAGACTAATGCTAGAATCTCATAAAATAAAACAAAAAATTATTTACGACAAAACTAGTTTAGATTTTGAGTTAAAAATAGGAGATAAGGTCTTATTTAAAAATGAAACTGGACATAAGCTAGATTTTAAATATACAGGCCCCTATAAGGTAAAACAAATAGGAGATATATATATTAGACAATAAAAATAAAAAACAAATAGTACATAAAGATAGATTAAAACTTTTTATTTCATAATCAATCAACATTTCATAAATATAATATATCACGTATGGCCATACATAAATAAATAAAAAAAAAATAAATAAATAAATAAAAAAAAAGAAAAAAATAAGCATACCGAATATAACACTAAAAAAAAAAAAAAAAACTTATTGTTAACATAATTTTTTAAATTTTATACAATCTATGTTAGAAAATAACTTCATTATATTACGTTATTTTTCAAAAGGAGGGAGATGTAATATGCACATATATGCACTATTAATATCATATATTTATATATCGATCACCCACTGTACCAAGAGTAATTAAAGGGTACACACTGTGACACTTTGTCGCAGTGTTTATGTTATCCACGGTCGCGGTCATAAACCTAAGTGCACCGAAATATGAATCGTCCGCTGTGCCTTTGCTGTACGCCGAAAAGTGCATATGTCCGCATATACGTAACACGAGTGGACCTTATGCATGTCCACATACATATATATATTTAAAATCATAACCATCTCTCCGCTGCCGCTTTGGGCAGCGCAGCTACGAGACTTAGACTTCCTTTAACTCATAAGTAAATTTGTAAAATCAGAAACTCCCATGAGCTCGGAGCGGCAACAACAGCTGCTCCGAATACACAGCAAACCTTAAATGAAATAAAGATATGCTAAACCTTCAAACCAACCGATGTAATCAATAAAACTGGAAACACGACCACAAACCTGGGGAGCCTTCAAGGTAACACTACACCGGAAAGGGTAGGCTCTGACTCGATAGCCGAAAAGTGAGCGCGGTGTCTGTTAAGGACGCATATCCGTTGCCATAAATTGATGGCATCCTAAGTCGACTGCACAAAGCCGTTTTTATTTGCAGTTTAGATCTTAAGGACGCATTTTAGCAGATATCATTAGATCAAGCATCTAGGGATAAGACAGCCTTCACGATCCCTGGTCGTCCACTGTACCAGTTTAAGGTGATGCCGTTTGGACTCTGTAATGTATGCCAAACTATGTCACGACTTATGGATAAGGTTATTCCGGCTTCCCTACGGAACGAGGACTTTATCTATCTTGATGATCTTCTAATAGTTTCCGAAAATTTTGAAGCGCATATGGAAATACTTAGAACAGTCGCAGATTGCATCCGAACAGCTGGTCTGACTATTAATGTCAAGAAGAGTCATTTTGCGTGCAACAGGTCAAACATTTGGGGCACGTGATTGGGGAAGGTGTTATACGCACAGACCCAGATACCGCCGCAATAGAAAGGTTCTACTACCGAAAACTCTTAAGAGCCTGAGAAACGCAAGCAAAAGCGGGGTAGGAGGCATTTTGGTCCAAAAGTCAAAGGATGGAGATGAGTATCCAATCGCTTATGTGTCTAAAAAGCTTAACAAAGCCCGAACAGGTAACAGAACAGGAGTGTCTTGCCGCAATATTAAGTGATAAACACTTTCGTCCTTACGTAGATGGCCAGGACTTTACTATCGTAAAAGATCACGCATCGCTCAAGTGCTTAGCGAGATGGGCCCTCAAGTTACAGGCGTTTCGGTTCACGATTGAGCATCGTAAAGAGTCGCTGAATGTCGTTCCGGATACCCTTTCAAGAGTAGTTGAGTACGAATTGGCAAGCATAGATGCCTCTCATGAGTTGTTAGTAAATACCGCCTCTCAACATTTTAAAAGTCTCGAGAATATGAGTCTGATAGATAGTTTTGAAGCCAATAGTGCGAAATTCCTTGACATAAAGGCTGTGGACGGATTAGTATATAGGCGCTCAGAACATGCAACAGGTGAGTGGCTCCACGACGAATTTGGACGACATTTGGAAGCTGTGGGTACCCGTAAAACTGGTACGTGATGTTTTGAAGAACGCGCATGATCATCCGCTTGCATCTCACGGCGGAGCTCACAAGACGCTTGAGCGAGTAAGACGCTATTATTACTGGCCGGGCTTGGTGGGAGACGTTAAGGCGAATATTGGTTGGTGTGAGTCTTGTAAGACCTCTAAGGCACCCAACAGTCCTTTAAGACCTCCGATGGGTAAGGTTCCAGAGTCTGAAAGACTCTTTCAATGGATTTATATTGATTTCCTTTGTCATATCCTCGTTCAAGGAATATATTCTATAGTCTAAGACCACTTTCTAAAATTTGTATTTGTCAAAGCCGTTAAGAAACTGGAAGCAGCAGTCGTGATTAAGTATCTAAAAGAAGAGTTGTTTCACCTCTGCGGGGTTCCAGAGACAGTTGTATCTGATAATGGTTCACAGTTCAGATCAGAACACAGAACAATTTCAAAAGCTTCTGAGGGAACCTAGGATTACCCACAACCTGACTGCTATCCATTCGCCACAAGCAAATTCGACAGAACGCGTTAACCGATCAATAATTACCAAATGTATGAACGACCCCCACAAACTTTGGAGGGTCGACCCACCCATGCCCCCCTTTGGTACCCCCCTGGGGCCACCAAGGGACGAAAAGGAGGAGAGGCGGTGGGCGGAGCAACAGGTTTTGAGTTACATTTTCATAGCATACTTTTAGGTGCTGTGATTTTGTGATATTTTTGTAAGGGAGAATCCCTCCTGTGGGATCCTAGGGGGGTACCAAAAGCATTGGTGGGTCGACCCTCCAAAGTTAGTGGGGGTCGTTCATACATTTGGACTCGATTGGGGCACTCTAAATGGGTCAAAACAAGATTTTTCCTTCACGATAAAACGAGGGACATCAGAATTCATTTTAGAGGTATGGTCTCTTGAGCAAAGTTTCTTATTTTGATCCCTAGAATCCAAAAATCATATGTGCCTAACCGATTTTTTTTACCCCCTACAAATCGAACCGCCCTAGTATATATATATATATAATGGATATAACCTGTCGAGCAGCATTGATGTCCCTCGTGGATTTATTTTCTAACTGACCCTCCATAAGAAAGGTGCAGCCAGTGAAGTGGCTGAAGTTTTGTTTAAAAAATTTGTTTTTAACTCAAGATCTAAGATCCAAACTAAGATCTGGTCTCAAGTTTAAAGTGCGTGAATATTACCCAGGCGGGAAATTACCTGGCCATTATTTAGCCATCCTATAGTTCATCTGGGTAAGTTTTTCAAAAGTGGTCATTATGGGTATTGACTGAAGTTTTCATATTTGGGCGGCCTACAAAAAGTTAGAGCCTGCCCCCCAAATAGTCGGTGTTCCAAAGTCCAGCTAGGCTAATATTGTGAGGAGATTAGATCTCCCACACGCCAAGGCAGGTGGCAAGTGGGGCAGCAGGGGGGGGGGGGGGGTGGGGGGGGGGAATAAGCAAGTCAGCAAGGCAGCGTCGGATGGGCCAGCGCTGCTGTGATTAGAAATACGGAAGAAGAGAAAGGCATCAAGGGCAGACGGCATGCGGGGGCAGCCGCGAGGCGGGGGAGCCGGCACGGCGGCGCGCACGAAAGAAGGCGAAAGAGGAATCACCGTGGAACGTAACGGTCCCGGCCGGGCCTCCGCGGCCGCGCTCGAAGGTCATAGGAAACAGCAGGGACGTGGGGGAACGAAGCGGCCGGCGACTGCGCAGCTGTCTTTAAAAAAAGCACAAAACACAGAAATGCATTTGGAAGGACCAGGGGGGGGGGTCGCGGGGTATCTGTGCGGATCAGAGGCCCAAGCAGGGCAATCGGGGGAGGAGCAATAAAGAAAGCCCGCCGATAGAAAGACGGCGGGATTGGAGAAAGTTAACGGAGGGAAACGGAGGACGAAGGATTAACGGCAGGAAGTAGATTTGCGAGGATTAACGGGCGCCTCTGGCACTATATAAGGAGGGCCGCTGGAGCAAATCGGGGCCTTCTAGGGAAGCTGGAAGAGTTGAGTGAAAGACCCCCCGTGGTTAAGTCTGACATTCAAGTAGGAAAGTTTCCTTGGAGGAATTAGGAGTACAGGCTGAAGGACCCCCCGTGGGTAAGTCCAACAGTCTTAAGTGCGGGCTTTAAAGCGAGTGAGCAAGGATCTTCGATCAAAAGCTTAAGGACCCCCTGTAGGTAAGTCCGGCGGCGGTACGCGAGTCAAGCAAGGAGCAAGGTGAAAGGATCAAGGATCCGCGGCAAAACTGAGGCCCAAGGGTAGACGAGTCGGGTGGAGTTATTCCCGGACACAAGAGGTATCCTGGTGTAGTAGCGGCAACGACGGAGCAGCAACAACACAGGCCCCGCAACCAGAGTCCGTGAGTCCGAATGAAGGGAACCGTGAGCCGTTTCGGTGCCAGGCACCAAGACCACACGACCAGCTTGATTGAAACGAAGCATTCCGTGTTATTTCTGGGCTCGAGCAATCACGTCGAATCTATAAATTCGGTGGAACGTACCCTCAACCTCTGTGAGCTAGTCATTTGTTGCGAACAAAATATAGCAAAAACAGTTCGTTAGAATATTTAAAAGTAAAATTTTAAAATATTAAAAAATATATTAAACATTTTCTCACAGTTTGTTGTGTGGTTAGTTCTACGTTTAAAGTCACTTAAAGCATGTTATAAATAATGAAATGTGAAAGAGAAGTGCTAAGGATTTTTTTCAGTGCGGCATAAAAGAATGAAATATAAACATACATTAAAACTTATGCCATAGAATAAATAGAAAAGAAACATATACATACACACATAAAACATACACACTTCCTCTCTTTATCTTCGTGTTTTTTTGTGCGCACTGCGTTTTTATACAATTTGTATTTAGCTTTCCATAAAAAATCGTTGTTTATTCTTTCACTCAAATAAAATAAATAAAAACCAAATTGCAATTTTTAGATCCGTATCGCTTTGCGTATGCAGTGATATATTTGGAGGTAAAATAATAATCTTCGAGACGAGTTCTTTAATTAAAACAAATAATATTAATAAACAAATTTTTTAATTTTTAATATTTTTTAAGAAATGAATTATTTAATTTTTAATAATTATGGTATTTAAACATTTCTGTGCGCTGAAGTCTTGTAATAAGACAATCTCCTCTTCCCAGCCCCCAGCCTTCCCAGCCCTCAACTACTAAATAAGTCTCCAAAGCGTAAGAAATCCGCTTTTAGTGATGTGCTTGTGGCGAATAATCTTCAGCCTGCTCAACCGACAACTATGCAGCCGCTTAATCTCTGGCCACCCCAAGGGCCGCACCTGATAAAAATTCGGCTTTCGAAAATCTCAGAATAAATGAGCAATTGTCCGATATGTCCTGTGTGGCATCGCTTCAAGTGATCCCAGACCAAATAATTCAAACCCCTGTAACAGTCACCAAACAGGGTAATCAACCGTCAGGACCCCGGTACGTACTGATGCCGCAGTATTAGTTACGGCGGACACAAAACCCTTGCAGGTGATCCCACCATCGAAACACAACATTGTTTCTTTCCCGGCTTGCCCCTGATACTTCTGAGTTTGATATCTCGGCTTACATCAAAGCCAAAACAAAAGTCGACATAAAGGTGGTGGATATTAAAAAATTTAAATATTCATACACCAGACACACGTTCATTTTTCAAAATACGTGAGCCCTTGCAGATGTTCAAGACGATTTGTTCGCCAGTTTTTGGCCAGAGAACATTTTCATCCAAGAACATCAGCCAAGTACCGTGAAAAAGGATAACCAAACCTGTGGGTATAAAACTCCCAGATGTTACGGCTACTGATCAACCTTCCACTTCATCTTCTTCAGTTTCAAGAAACTAATGTCATCACTAACACTTACCTCAGAATACTAGTGGTGTTGAGCTATCAGCGTTTTGATAGCGGCCGAATTAATAGAGAAGGTTCAATTTTATAATTCAATTTATTATGGGTCAATTTAACCCCAAAACAAATTCCGCGGCCGATCCAAAACAATGCCGAATAACAAGTGCATTAAACCTAAGAGCTTGCGCAGAAGCACCACTAAAGCTCCCAAAGTCCATGCGCTGCAAAAGAACAAAAAAGCGCATGCGAATCTGGGAGAAACAAAGAATATGGAACAGCTGATAACGGGCAATTAGTGTACCGCTGGGGCTAGTTACACTGAAAGAGTTAAATAGAAAAAATTATGATATTTGATGCTGGCACAAGTCCCAACAAAAGGGTTACGTAATAAACTTCCCAAACTGTATTTTGATAGTTTTTTCTTTGCAACTCACATTATTGTATTTACAGAAACTTGGTTAAAGCTGCAGATCTCCGAAGTTTTTCCAAGTAGGTACACCACTTTAGATCGCAGAGGTCTAGCGAAGGGGAGGAGGAATTTTAATTTTTTTAGACTCCAAATTCGCTTGTGAAGAGGTAAAATCACGAGTTTGGTGACATTGAATTTCTTTGCATCAAAATCACTTTGCCCGATCAATCGTTGTATGTTACCTATTCGTACATACCACCTACGTCCGAACCGCCAACATCTGTCCGCTTTTTCTTTGGTTTTTGATCGTCTGTCTGATGGTGACCAGCTGATAGCTCTGGGTGACTTTAATATCCCAGAACTTATGTGGTCAAATGTGGAAAATTCACCGTCTTTACAGCTTGACTCCACCCACGACTTCCCTCCAGGCACTCGGGGAAATTAACCACGTTAGAAATTCTTCCTTACTTTATGAAATTAAATAAGCTAATTTCGGAATTTGATTGGTCTGATTTACTGGCATGCGAAGATATAAACATCGCATTACAACAATTTTATTACCCTTGGAACATATTTTTCGACGTTTGCGTGCCGTGAAAATATCCGTCCCCTTCAACGAATCCGCCTTCGTATACAAGGCACCTTATAAATTTAAGGAATAGTATAAGTAGACTTTTAAATAAACATAAATACAGTTAGTTATTCAAGATACTTAGTAGCTCGGTCCCATTTCACCGAGCATAACGCAGAATGTTAAAGGAGGTATATTCGCCGCTGCAGGATTCAGTTTACTCAGGATCCGAAGCAGTTTTATAACTTTGTTAACACTAAGTAAACATGTATCATTTCCCCCATTGCTTACGTTTGAGAACTTTTATGCGAACACTGATCAGGCAATGGCCGATCTCTTTGCACAGTTTTTACAAACTACTTATTCTCCTAGCAGAAGTTCAGCTTATAATATCCAATCAGTCAAACTTATATTTTGCCCATCTTTTGATCAAAGTGGCTCTGTGCAAACCGCTCGTTAAACTCTTTAATCTATCGCTGGAAACTTCGATCTTTCCCCTTATGTGGAAGGAATCTTTTTTTATTCCGCTGCATAAAAAAGGGAAAAAATCCTATACTGCAATTTATAGATGCATCTCTAAATTGTCAGCAATTCCTAAGCTTTTTGAGTTATCACTCCACATTTGCAACACCTTTCTAGTTCAATAATAACTCCGTCATGTCATGTTTCTATATAATCTTATTTATGGAATGTAGACAGCCAGCATTTACTAACACGCGATAATTTTAACGTTCCTAGTAGAAGGACTAGGAACTTTCGTCCTCTACTCCTCAATCATTGTAGTTCGACATATGCCGAACACGATCCATTCAGGGTATTATGTTCGGACTACAATGGTCTCTGCCACATCTTGTCACTTTGATCCATTAACAATCTTAAATCGCTTATATTAACCGCCTTATCTCTCTCGTGATATCTTTCTCCTACTCTTAGCTTAATCTATCTCGGCATTACGTTACGCGGCAGCGTCCCTCGTTCGGTTGGACTGTACGTATGTGTACGAGGTGGGCTGTACGTATTTTTTTTTTCGCGCGGTTTCCACTGCATACGTACATCCCACCTCCCGCCCAACCGACCGAGGGGCGCCTGCCGCATAACGTACGGCTCGAATCGCGGGAATAAATTCGAGTTAGTAAATATAAGTTTAAATAGAAGGATTATAAAGAAAACGAGGAAGAATTAGTATGCTTTTGTAGGGAATTTAAAATGGAGGTTTTCATATTTGACAGGGAAGAAAGAGAAATAATATGATACAGACTATTATAGTTCGAACATAAAATCCTAAGGGGATCAAGCTGTGCATATGTCGATCTACAATGGCTTAAGAATAAAGGACTAACGTTTCTGCTCCTTCTATTCGGAACATTAAACTGTAAGCGTGTTAGTAAGTGCTGGCTATCTACACCACCATTAATAAGGTTGTGTAGGAAAACGACACCCAGCATTGTTCTACGATTTTTTAAGGAGGGTAAGTTTATTAGTAGGAGTCTACTATTATACGAAGGTGGGTGAAGATTTGCGTCTCAGTTAAGTCCTCTAAGAGCAAATAATAAGAAGTTCTTTTGTAAGGATTCTATGCGGTCTTGATGAACACCGTATTGGGGACACCAGACACATGAACCGTACTCCAGTATCGGACGGACCAAGGATATAAATAAGCTTTTAGTAATATAAGAGTCGTTAATTCTTTAGCCCATCTTTTAATAAAACCGACAACCCCTTTAGCGTTATTAACCATTGAAGAAATAAGGTCGGAAAATTTAAGTTTTATGTCTAAAAGGACACCAAGATCATTAACCTGAGTTAATTTTTCTAAGGCAATCCCAGAGAGATAGTACGAAGCCTGGTGAAGACTAGTACGATAAAAAGACATAAGTTTGCATTTTGATCCATTAAGTATTAAGTCATTAGCTAAACACCATTTTTAAAAATTATCGAGATCCGACTGGAGTCTGTTTTGGACAGACGGGAACTTATATTGCAGACAAAGCTTAACCTCGTCTGCGTACATTAGTACCAGCGCGTTCGTTATGGATGGGGGCAAGTCATTTATAAAAAGAGTGAATAGTAATGGGCCAAGATGGCCCTAGCCCTAGCACAGTATTTTATCACACAGCCTGGTACTCCGTCGGGGCCTGGCGAATAAACTGGTTTTACCTTTTGAAGATCCAATATATTGTTTTCAGAAAGGAGTGGAACAAATGTACGATTAGTTGGTTTAATGTTGTAAGGGTATGGCTGTTCTGAAGTCTTAGGAGGTGAATACGTTGTTTGGAAAAATTTTGCGAATACATCAGCAATGGCCTGATCCGTAGTCGCTGATAAATTTTGATACGTAAGTAGGGAAGAAAAAGAAACATGTTTACGCTTCGTGTTAACAAAGTTATAAAACTGCTTTGGATCCTGAGTGAACTGAATCCGACAGCGGCGAATATAATTTTTATAACATTCGGCGTTATGCACGGAGAAATTTAGCCGAGCTATTAAGTATCTTGAAAAATCTATGCTGCTACAGGTTCTTTTATATTTATTTAAAAGCCTGTCTTTATCTGTTTTTAATTTTGTTAGGCACCTTGTAAACCAAGGAGGATTATTTGTAGCGGACGAATATTTCCACGGCACACTTAAGTCAAAGAATGAATTTAATGTCAAATAAAATTTATCTAAGATTATATTTATATCAGTGCATGCCAGAATATCGGACCAGTCAAAAGTATCGATTAACAAATTATGTTTACGAAAATCAGCCTTACGAAAACAACGAATCTTTTTTGACACGCAGGAAGGCTTCTGATTGACACCAGAATTGGTTTCAATTGAAACTTCAAGCGTAGGGTGGTATGGATCTTCAGGGGTTGAGAGGGGCAAAGCTCTGGAAAGTGTGGTACCATCTGGATCAGATGCAAAACATAAGTCAAGAAGCCGACCTTACGAATTTCTAACATGGTTGATCTGGCCTAGGGACAAGTCAAAGATGCCCGCCGTGAAATCATGATGGGTGGAAAGTGATAAGAAAGTTACATTTTCAGTAATTGACCAATTAAGTTCTGGTAAATTAAAGTCGCCAAGAACTACCAGAAGGTCAATATCTGACATAAGATTGATAACAGCCTGTGTAGCCGACAAGGGATGCCAGTATGTAGGCGGCTCGGAAGATGGTGGAATGTAAGAACATGTAATAAACAAAGATTAAGCAGACAATATGACTTTAACGCAAATGAATTCAAAATCACCAAACTCTGGTAACTTTACCTCTTCAGAAACGAAATTGGAGTCAATAGAAATTAAGACTCCTCCTCCTCTTCGCAGAGGTCGGTCACGTCTAAAAGTGGTGTGCCTACTTAGAAAAACTTCGGAGCAAAAGATCTCCGGCTTTAACCAAGTTCCAGTAAAGACTATAATATGGGAAAGGAAAGACTATCAGAAAAAAGTGTAGGGAGCTTGCTACGTAGGCCCCGACAATTCTGATAGGTAAGATTGATAGAAGATGTTAGTTTTTTGAAGAGTCGGATTGGACAGATTTTAGGAGCTTGACTCCAGCAGGCTTCGAATTTTTTTTCTTTACGTTACTCGGCTGATGCTCTTGTACAAACATGTCCTCTGGCCAGAAGCCAGGCGAACATATCGTCACAAGCATCGGCACTGGCACACGTATCATGAAGGATGACATGCGCCTCGAGTAGGAGTATTTAAATTTCCTAATGTCTTCCACTCTAATAACGGCCTTGGTTTTGGCTTTGATATAAGCCGACATATCAATCTCCGAGGTATCGGGGGCTAGCCGTGAGACAAATATTTGTCTAACATATGGTATTACCTGTAATGGTTTTGGTGCCACGGTCGGTAATACCGTTCCGGGGGTCCGGGCGGCGGGTTACCATTTCAAGTGGAAGCTATGGGGGTTAATTCAGGGGTATTCCTGGGAATCACTGGAGTGATGCCATGGAGGACAAAGCAGACAAGTTATGCTCTGCTACGGTAAATTCGGGTGCTGACTTTTCTTTTACCGTCCCAGCTCTTGGAGTAGCTAGGGAAATGAGCGGCTGCATTATTGCGGGAGGATCCAGCTGTCCCGCGATTTCTGGAGCTGCAACTTCCCTAGTAGCAGATTTTTTCAGCTTAGGGGATTCATTCAACAGCTGAAGGCTATTGAATTGAACATCCAGCGCACTGAGTTGATCGTTGATTTTTCGGAAACCAACGATCAAATTTTTAAACCCACTCTTGGTCTGTCGCAGGATGACCTCATTTCATCTTGGGCAGCTCGGCACCCACTGCAGCAATAATGTAGGCCAACTCGGCGGGATATGGCATCCGAGAGATTTGCAGTAAGGCCAGCACATTTGGCATGTGAGACACTTTCGCACAGCCAACAATAGATGCTGGCCTGGAAATGCGCGCAAAAAGATAAGAGCAGAATTAACTGCAAAAATTAAAAAGGCAGAGAGTGAAAAAGAAGCACAGCTATATTTGGATTGCGATTTTTTAGTTTTATTAAATGCTCACCCAAATATGGCACTGCACAAGCGCTTAGCGATCGCAAGCGCAAAAAATAATCACGACCGTTCGCTATGAAGTGAAGGAAGAGAGTATGCAGTGGGAACCCCGCAAACTATCGACAAAAGTTTGATTACATTATTAGAATTTATCTTTAAAATTTTATTCGTACCCTCGCGAGGGGTATAAAAAATATATACATGTGCATGTCAACTGCTACAGCTGTACGCCTGTTTTGACCACCGTAGATGAAAACATTTTTTTTCTGCCATGGCGGACTTAGTCCAGATCTTCTAAATATGAACCAAATTAGACGCGAAGCGTTCAGCACCAAATTACTGTGGTGAGTTTGACAACGTGGGCGCTATGATGTCTGTGGATGAGACTCATATGTGCTCTTTTTACGTTCCTAAGCCATCTAAGAAGCCTGGCTTACGTAAAATTCACTCTAAGAGCTGCTCTTTTAACGTTCTTAAGCCATCTAAGAAGCCTGGCTTACGTAAAATTCACTCTAAGAGCTGATGTGGAATCAAACGAAGTTACTACTGAAAACGATCTACGATTTCAGTAACGATAATATTTGGACTGAGCTTTTTTTTTCGTGCTCCTCTTTGCTTAGTTGTAAAGGATTTGTGACAGGTGCTTGTGCGTGACATAAAAATTAGACGTTACTTCTTATTGGAAAAATTTTTGAAAATTTTTGGATTTTTTTCAAGTACAATACAGTCATAATATATGAATTTTGTTATAGTCCAACATCTTATAGAGTAAAGAAGTTAAATGCACGCAAATACTATGTATAAATTTTGTTGATTCCATTGCTTGCAGTCTTGGGGTGCTCATAGGATCCTAAATATTCAAAATATGCGTGCGAAATAAGTTTGCCATTTTGGCCGGAAAAAGAGAGATAAGCTCAACACAGCAAAATAGAGAGGTTTAAGAGACAGATGAAGAACCAAAATAAC
Source organism: Drosophila ananassae (assembly GCF_017639315.1). Taxonomy (NCBI): domain Eukaryota; kingdom Metazoa; phylum Arthropoda; class Insecta; order Diptera; family Drosophilidae; genus Drosophila; species Drosophila ananassae. Next base: position 143,935 of record NW_025319097.1, on the reverse strand, counting down.
AAACAATCTTACACGGAAAAACTCGAAATAATTTTATTGAATTTAATATAGGTGGTTCAACAATATTTTCTTAAATTAAATTGGAGTTTTTAATCTCATATTTTCAAAAAGTCATGGCTATCTAAAACTGTTTCTATATTCAAAACGTATCTATTGCAGGTTCAGCTTGTTTAGTAAAGCTTTACAGAAGTTGTAGATAGCCATGACTTTTTGAAAATATGAGATTAAAAACTCCAATTTAATTTAAGAAAATATTGTTGAACCACCTATATTAAATTCAATAAAATTATTTCGAGTATCTAAAACTGTTTCTATATTCAAAACGTATCTATTGCAGGTTCAGCTTGTTTAGTAAAGCTTTACAGAAGTTGTAGATAGCCATGACTTTTTGAAAATATGAGATTAAAAACTCCAATTTAATTTAAGAAAATATTGTTGAACCACATATATTAAATTCAATAAAATTATTTCGAGTTTTTCCTTAAATCCAAAATTAAAACATGGTATGATCTTCTGATTTCAATAAGAAAATAAAAATCTTCCATAGAAAAATGTTTGGGGAAAAATCATAGAAGAGCAAAAATTAACGTAGAAAATCTGAGATTTCAACTTTGGATGAGTATTCCAAAGATATGGTAACTGCTAGATACCATTTTTTAATTTTAGTTGGTACACATACATTTCAAAAATGATATGTACTGGAAACAATGATGGTCGTAGCCATTTCACGGCCTACATAATTCAATATATGGTAAAATTTGATCAATTTCTTGTCTTAGGTGTACCGCGGAAACGGTGGGTGATAGAACCTATGTTTGTTCTGGACTTTGGTTTAGGGGAGCCTAAAGATTATGGAGCAGGTAAAATTATGCGTGGAGGAAAAAAAAAGTTGGAAATTGTCGGCCTGTGTAATTGTTGTTTGATTTTCAAGGGTTTTGTTATTCATAAATGTAAATTTTATAAATCAGTGAAAGATCGAGAATTTGTTTTAATAAATTTGAACTGAACATTTCGTTACATATAACTAATTAATAGTTTTTATCAATAATAGATTTACGAAATTTTTTCTAACTGAATTTCAGAAGGGAACAAAGAATATTTATATCTATATATATAAAAGAACATCGTGTTTTATGTTACACAACTTATAAATCAAGAACGGAAGAACAGATTTGAGTGAAAATTGGTAGGGAGGTAGCTTAGAGCCAGGAGAAGGACATAGGATACTTTTTGTCCCGTTCGACAGCGTTCCTCCCTTTCCTCCCTGGCCCATACTTTTTTATTTAGGCAGACAGCTAAGAAGAAAATGTCAAATGTCAAAATGTCAGTTACAAACGAAGTCAAATTCATAGTCAGGCTCTCAAATTTAACAACGAACCAAAAAGATTGTGTTGCGTTGAAATCAATATTAAAACTATTTCTATTAAATAAATAATTAACAAGTGGATTGAAGTGAAGTGAAGTTTAATTAATAATGCCGCGACCAAGACGGTCGAATCTTTCCCGACAAAGCCGTAATGCAAGAAGAATACAAAATATTGCATATGAAAGGACTGAAGAAGAACGAGAAATTGCACGTGAACAGCGCCGCAATAGTATGGCTCGACTTCGTGCTTCTCAAATAGATTTCAATTTGCGACGCAGATATTTAGCTGATTTGAATCGAGCTGCGTTTCGATACGATTGCAGCAATGATTACAGCTTGCATCCTAGCGTTTACATTGGGCAAATGGACGTTGTTTGCGAGTATTGTGGTGCATTCAAGTTTTCCGGAGAAACGCCTGGATTATGCTGCGTTAATGGTAAAGTGAAATTGCCAGTGTTGACTCCGCCACAAGAGCCATTGTATTCATTGCTTTGCGGCGAAACACAAGAATCACGCCACTTTCTTGCAAATACTCGAAAATACAATAGTTGTTTCCAAATGACGTCATTTGGGGCAGACATTATCGAAGAAGGAGGTTTTAATCCGACATTTAAGGTATTTATTTTTGTACTTACATAGAATGTAGTTAAAGAATCTGGTTTTTATTTTGTAGATACAAGGACAGATTCACCATCGAATTGGATCATTACTACCTTTCGAAGATACACAGAATAAATTTTTACAAATATATTTCATGGGCAACATGGAAGAACAACTTGATCGACGCCTAGGGATCAATGCAGGAATGAAGCGAGCAATTCTTCAAGACTTGCAGTGTCTGCTTCATGAACATCATGCGTTGGTCAGGTTGTTTAAGAGTGCTTTAGAGCGCATGCCAAATGATGACTATAAAGTTGTCATCAAAGCAGAAATTATTCTTTTTTGTTTGACTTATTTTTTATGCGTGCAACAACAATATGCCACAGCGAAACGTGGCAGGGTACTGCTAGTTATATATAAATTGAATTTTAACTTTGATTGTGTTTACTTTTAAATTTTGAACTTTACTTTACTTTACGTTAAATGAATATCATTCTGTTTGTACTAAAATATTAAATGGTATTAAGACAAAAACGTCTGCAGAGCAGCTGATGCATATAAAAATAGTTTTGTTGTTGTGCCAACACTCACCAAAACATTATTTAGTAATCGCTCACCTGCTGATCCAACGATGAAAGCGCTTCCATGAGTGCTGCAGCTGAAAACGTAGGCATAAGGGAATAGCACAAAAACAAATCTTAAGGTTATCTTGCTTATTACTCAATATGCACTCGCCTCTTCTACTAATTTAATTCTCTGTTTACAAATTCTCATTTTAAGCTCTTCTTGGAATTTTTTATTGGTATTTACGCGATCTTATAATATAATTTCTTTTCTTAATATTCTCCATGAGAGATTTTACTTTTACTTGACATCGCACGAATTTTATCTTATACATACTTCTTGACAGATACTAAGTTGAGTTTTTCCACAATATAATTTAGCTAATATTTAATTACATTCTTAGTTCATATTTATCGGTATTCTAAATTTCAGTTAATTCTTCATTTGCTGGTTTTCTTTTTTTTTTTTTTACGTGGTTTCCACTGCATACGTACAGCCCACCTCCCGTCCAATCGACTGAGGGATGTGGTAGAGACCATTGTAGTCCGAAAATAATACCCTGAACGGGTTTGGTGTGGGCATATGTCGAACAACAATGGCTGAGGAGTAGAGGACGAAAGTTTCTAGTCCTTCTACTAGGAACGTTGAAATTAACGCTTCTTAGTAAATGCTGGCTTTCTACATTTCCACAAATAAAATTATATAGAAACATGACACCCAGCATCGTTCTACGGTTTGTTAATGATGGTAAGTTTATTAGTAAAAGTCTACCACGATAAGAGGGGCGGTAAAGATTTTCATCCCAATTAAGTCCTCTGAGAGCGAAAGTCAGGAAGTTTTTTTGTACAGATTCAATGTGATCTTGGGGTACTCCGTATTGAGGACTCCAGGCACACGATCCACACTCAACGGACGGACCAATGATGTATATAAAGTTTTAGTTATGTATGGGTCATTAAATTCTTTTGACCGTCTTTTAATGAAACCAAGCATTATGAAATCGATACTAAAATTACAAACTCAATGATTATCCATTTAGTTTTCAGTAGAGTGGATCCAGTGACCAAGCAAAAATGGGAAGAGTCACTGGATTATGAGGAATTGCCGCTGTGGTCCGATTTCGAAAAAATACTAAATCGTAGATATCAGCAAGAGACTGGCAACCCAAAACAAGAAAAAACTGGTTTCAGCAAGCAACTGAATAGCACTTCGTTGGCTAGTTCTTCTACCAACGCCCAACCAGCTTGCAGTTATTGTAACGCTAACAACCATTTTTTGTCCCAGTGCAGTACGTTCGCTCGCCTTTCTGTAATGCAAAGGTTTGAGTTTGTTAAGTCAGCCTCCCTATGTTTGAATTGTCTGCGAAAAGGTCACACGGTACGAAGTGCAAATCGACCAGGTGCCAAATCTGTTCAAGATCGCACCATAAACTTCTGCACCGATTTACAGTGACCGAAAATAGCTTAGCGTTACCACCACCCACACAAAATCCTCCTCCAGCGTTAACGAATGATGGCCCTTCTACTTCACATGCTTTGCATGAGTTGTCTGTAGAAAGGGTTTTGTTAGAAAAGTCAATCGTAAGCGTTCGAACAAAAAACGGTGAGCACATATTGGCCCGAGCATTACTTGATTCCGCGCTGAAGTCGAGAATCAATGGTACCGAGTTTCCGTTCTTTTGGGTTTTGAAAACAATTTCAGGCTATCACCCTGACCAGTCAGTGAATGTGAAAGATTGAACCCTACCAAAGAACTTGCCGTTAGCAGACCCATATTTTTACAAACCTCAGCGGATAGATACGCTAATTGGAGCTGAGTCATTTTTCGAACTGTTGTGCGTTGGCCAAATAAAGCAAGGTCCGAACCATACCATCCATACCATACCATGACGTTCTTGCTTCTCCACACTACGTCATACCCCACCAGTGTGTCTTGCGGCCGCAAAGTACAACGACCAAACTTCGATTCGTTTTCGATGCGTCCTGCAAGACATCCACACAGAAGTGTTTAAATGAGTTGTTGATGGTGGGTCCAATAATTCAGGAAGAGCTTTACTCAATTCTTCTTAGATTTGGGCTAAACAAATTCGCTCTGGTAGCCGACATAAAAAAGATGTATCGTCAAGTGATGGTAAATGAAGCAGATCGACGATTCCAGTTGATAGTATGGAGAAAAGACCCGTATGAGTCCTTGAAATTGTGCAAGCTCAACACCGTTACTTATAGCACTGCACCAGCCCCATTCCTGGCCATAAGGTGTTTGAAGAGGTTGAGTGAATCCGCGAAAAATACATTCCCTCGAGCTAAAGTTATTGGGTCTGACTTTTACGTCGACGACATGTTAACCTGAGTTTGAATTGAGCAAGTGGTTTTCAAACTCGCCTGAAGTTACTGCATCCGAGAGCACGTTTAAGCCAATAACACTTTCGGACTCAGAGCTGACAAAAACATTAGGAATCGTTTGGGTTCCTAAGGATGATGTATTTAAATTCGAAATCGATATGTAAGTCATGGGTCAAAGGGCGACTAAGCGGAATATTCTTTCGGTGACGTCAAAGCTTTTCGACCCTCTTGGCTTGTTAAGCCCGATCCTTATTAAAGGAAAGATCCTGTTACAGGAACTTTGGTTTAGTAAGCTAGATTGGGATGAGTCCATTCCACTGCACTTGGAAACCGCATGGAACAAACTTCAGCTTGCCTTGTCACAGTTAGAAGAGATCTCAATACCGAGATTTGTGATGAGTGAGCCAATGTCACCAATTGAAATTCATGCCTTCTCTGACGCATCGATGAGAGCCAATGGAGCCTGCGTCTATATTCGTTGCGAATCTACAGAAGGTTTTAAAGTCTCGTTGTTGTCTGCAAAGTCCAAAGTAGCGCCGCTCAAGCAAAGACGCTCCCCCGTCTTGAGTTATGTGCCGCTCACCTTCTCGCGGACCTCTGTCGCAAAATAAAACCTCTTATCAAAGCACCGATCGAACGATGTGTATATTGGTCAGATTCGGAAGTTTGTCTTCATTGGATTCGTTCCCATCCATCGTCGTTGTCAACGTTCGTATCAAATAGAGTTGCTAAGATTCAAGAGTGGTTAGAGGATAGCACGTGGCGGCATGTACCAACTAAACAGAACCCGGCAGATATTGTGTCAAGAGGTGGAGACGTAAAGGAAACGATAGAATCAATTTGGTTCACAGGTCCATCGTTTTTAACGGAACCGGAAGATAAGTGGCCAACGAGCCCTCGGTTTGATCCGTCACCAGAGATGCCAAGTTTCCAGTATTGTTGACGAAGCGCTCTCAATTTGTTCAGAGCTACGTCCGATACTTGCACGAGTCCAATTTTCATGTGGGTCCAAGAGCACTAGTGAGTCTCTTGCGACAGCGCGTTTGGATAGTAAACGCGCAGGAAGTCTGCAGTCAGATAGTGCGGTAATGCATACGCTGTTTTAAATGCAAGCCTCATCTGATCACTCAAATCATGGGAGATTTACCCTTAGATCGAGTTCATGCTCTCCGCCCATTCTCCATATGTGGCGTGGATTTCTGTGGCCCTATTGAAACGACATTGAAAATTCATGGTAGACCACCCTACAACTCTTACATTGCCCTTTTTGTTTGTTTAGCGTTTAAGGCAGTTCATTTAGAAGTAGTATCTGACTTATCAACTGATTCTTTTTTATTGGCATTTCAAAGGTTCGTTCTGCGCCGAGGATGTCCGCAGATCGTGCACTGCGACAACGCGACGAACTTCGTCGCCACTTCGCGGCACTGCGGCAGCGAATCGAGGACGAGGCGGACGAACTGCGACGATACGCATAAAAAAAAAAAGGCGTTTTTGCGTTCATACTGCCGCGGGCTCCGCACATGGGCGGACTATGGGAGGCAGGTATGAAGTCTGCAAAGCACCTACTCCAACGAGCGGTGGGCAGCGCGAAGTTGACCGCAGAGGAGCTGCAGACTGTCCTCGTTGGGTGCCCTCAGTCAGGACCCAAGCGACGGCGAGGCGTTGACTCCCGGGCACCTGTTGGCAGGCGGGCCGCTCATCGCGCCACCAGAACCATGGACCCCAGCTTGTCTCGTCAATCAAGCAAACGTTTTGGCAGCGATGGTCCCGGGAGTGCGTCTTGGGCCTACAGGCGCGGTCGAAGTGGCAGCGGGTGCAGGAGGACGCCAGGAAGGGCGATCTGGTCCTGGTCGCCGAGGACAACCAGCCGCCCCAACAGTGGATCACCGCCAGGGTCGTCGAGACTCACGCCGGCGCGGACGGAAGGGTCAGGGTCGCCGACGTCAGGAATAGTGCAGGAGCGGTCTTCAGGAGAGCAGTCCACAAGATGGCGAGGTTTCCAGTAGTTGAAGCCTGATGAAGGCCTTCAACGGGGCCGGTGTATTACTGAAGAAGATTTTGTAGAAGATTTGAATTGTATTGAAGTCTAGTATAAGTTAGCATAGGGCGAAGCTTGAGCGCAAGAAAAGCTCACTTGCGCTCTCCAGTGAATTCGTCCCGCTTCGCCGCAATAGATAAGCTAGGCTTAAGTTCTTTTGGTAAAAATATATCGAATTATAACGTTGAGTCGAACGCTTGTGTATTATCTTTCGTCGTTGTTAAAAATTATAGTAAACAGCCACCTTTAGTTTTTTCGAAAGTGTGATGTGAAATAATCTCAGTAAACACCATCCGTGATAACAGATGTTAGCTCCAATTAGTTGGTAGTGGTCCTTCATGAATCCTCCGCTGGCACGGAGTTATTTTTGAACTTCATAGGTGTTGCAAATATGGAGTGATAAGTTTTTCAAAAAGCTTAGGAATTGCTGACAATTTAGAGATATCTCTATAAATTGCAGTATCGGATTTTTTCTCTTTTTTATGCAGAGGAATAATAAAAGATTCCTTCCACATAAGGGGAAAGATCGAAGTTTCCAGCGATAGATTAAAGAATGCGTAGAGCCTCGGCGCAGTTCTTCAGAACTTAAGAAGATCCGATAACACACCTTTTTGATCGAAAGATGGGCTAAATATAAGGTTGGCTGATTGGATATTATAAGTGTAAGGCTGAGCTGTACTCCTGCTAGGTGAATACGAAGTTTGAAAAAACTGTGCAAAGAGATCGGCCAAGAGTTCTCAAACGCAGGTGGGGGGGGAAAGATACATGTTTACTTAGTGTTAACAAAGTTATAAATTCTCATTTCATCCTGAACAGCACGACAACCATCACCTACGTAATATAGCATCTGAAACTGAGGACGTAAAACCGGCACACTTAGCGTGTAAAACGTAGGAGACTGTCTTATTAAAAGACTTGAAGCACAGACAAGTTCAAATTCCATAATTAATTATTAAAGTTTATTAAAAAAGTGCAAGGAATATAGATAAGAATCTCAATTGAGCGAGAAAAGAAGCAGTAGAATAGAAGCAACACCGTAAGAGATGAAGAAGCAGAGCAGGGATATTTTTGGAAGGAAAATTAATCAACTTATTATTTTACCTCCAAATATATCACTGCACATTCAAAGCGCTACGGATCTAAAAATTGCAATTTGTATATTTTTTTATATGTAGAGGAATAAACACCGAGTGTTCATGGTAAGCTTATTACAAATTGTATAAAAACGCAGTGCGCACAAAAAAAACACGTTCGTCCGCTTTTAGATAAAGAGAGGAAGTGATAGTAAGTTGTCGATAAACATTAGTCAAATAAAATAAGTTGATAAGAGTTCGCTGTTACAGCTCTGTAAAGCTGTAAAGGTGAACTATCTGGCAACTCCGTATTCTGACAACCGAATTTCCGCTCAATCCAATTGTTCTTTTGCGATCAAAACTCACAAGTGAAATTTGTATAGTACCCGATACCCGTAACGTATCTCGTTTCGACCCAGAGGTCCACAGCGGAGCCACCGCATGTATTATTGGCCAGGCGTCCAGGAAAAGCTTTCCTCGATCAGCCACTAAACGTGCCCGAAGCCAGACTAGACTCAAGCCGCGATAGGCGGGGAGATCTGTGGCCGGCGACGTGGCCTGGCCATCCAGGAGTGTGGATGGGAACATAACCACACTTTTCGAAGCAGAACCTCATTTTCATATAATCGACGACCGCTGCGGCAACCATCTCTTCCATAGTAACGACTATACAACAGCAACAACAACCAGAATTGTACCAGGATTAGCGTATTCTTAGGTAGAATTTAATTCTTTTTGTTTTTTTTTTTTGTAAATTATATTAAATCGAGCCAACACTCATCCTCAGAACCAGATCCTCAGAACCAGGGAAAATCCTCAGAACCAGAACAGGGAATGAAGTAAAGGATTCGGAAATAATTTTCTCTAGAAATATCCTTCTTTTGTATATATATTTAAGGAATAACGAATACTCCTTCTTACGCCCATGATCAACTCATCAAACCATAAATATTCATAAATTTGAGATTTGTAATTGTTGGAAAATTCAGCAATACCTCATTTTCCAATATTTTGGTTTCTATTTTGTCCCTCTATTAATGTCAGTAAGTTGCCTAAAAGAAATTGAGAATTATATTGGTTGGTATATTCAGCAGTATACTCTTTCATTTAACGCAATGAGCACATCAGGTTGTTTTAGCTTCAATAGAGATATGAAGATACAGACAGAGTCCCAGACAGACAGACAGAAAATGTTTTTTAGAATTAATTGTAATTGTTAATTGAGATTATTTTATCTCGTTGCGAAAAAACAAACGAAAGGAAAAAAGGTGGCTCTAAATTTAAATTAAATTATTGCAAACAACGAAAACGAAAAATCGTGCACTCTTTTCAACGTAATAAATTCGATTCTATATTCATACCAACAAAAACTTAAGCCTAGCTTATCTAGTGCGGCGAAGCGGGGCGAATTCATGGGAGAGACAAGTGAGAGCTTTACTTGCGCTCCCGCTCCGCCCTAAACTAACTAATACTAGACTTTTATACACCGGCCCCGTTGAAGGCCTTCCTTATACTGCTCCTCTACTCGTCCTGACGTCGGCGACCCTGACCCGTCCGCGCCGGTGTGAGTCTCGACGACCCTGGCGGTGATCCACTGCTGGGGCGGCTGGTTGTCCTCGGCGACCAGGACCAGATCGCCCTTCCTGGCGTCCTCCTGCTCCCGCTGCCACTTCGACCGCGCCTGTAGGCCCAAGACGTACTCCCGGGACCAACGCTGCCAAAACGTTTGCTTGATTGAAGAGTCAAGCCGCCATCGCCACAAGCACGTTAGACTCTGCTGGTCCGGGGTCCGCGGTGCTGGTGGGGCGATGAGCGGCCCGCCTGTCAACAGGTGCCCGGGAGTCAACGCCTCGCCGTCGCTTGGGTCCTGACTGAGGGCGCCCAGGGCATCGAGTTCAGGACGGCCTCGACTCCAACGAGGACGGTCTGCAGCTCCTCTGCGGTCAACTTTGCGCTGCCCACCGCTCGTAGGAGTAGGTGCTTTGCAGACTTCACACCTACCTCCCATAGTCCGCCCATGTGCGGAGCCCGCGGCGGTATGAACGCAAATAGGCTCGTCCGCTTCGCTCTCGATCTGGTGCCGCAGTGCCGCGAAGTGGCGACTCGCTCCGACGAAGCTCGTCGCGTTGTCGCAGTGCACGGTCTGCGGACATCCTCGGCGCCCAACGACCCTTTGAAAAGGCAATAGAAAGGAATCATTTGACAAATCGGAAACTACTCTTAAATGTACTGCTTTAGACGAAAAACAAACAAACAGGGGAATGTAGGACTTGTATGGTGGCCTACCACGAATTTTCAATGTCGTCTCAATAGGGCCACAGAAATCCACGCCACATATGGAGAATGGGCGGAGAGCACGAACTCGATCTAAGGGTAATTCTCCCATGATTTGAGTCATCAGATGAGGCTTGCATTTAAAACAGCGTATGCATTACCGCACTATCTGACTGCAGACTTCCTGCGCGTTTACTATCCAAACGCGCTGTCGCAAGAGACTCACTAGTGCTCTTGGACCCACATGAAAATTGGACTCGTGCAAGTATCGGACGTAGCTCTGAACAAATTGAGAGCGCTTCGTCAAAAATACTGGAAACTTGGCATCGACCCCCCCCCCCCCCCCCCCCCCCCACGACCCGCAACAACGAAAAGGTAAGCCCAGCCTGAGAGGTTTCATGGACAAACGGACTTAGATTCTGTAGGCTTGGGCTAACAACAAGATTTTTTGTAACAACGATTTGAGTAAAGCTCTTCCTGAATTGTTGGACCCACCATCAACAACTCATTTAAACACTTCTGTGTGGATGTATCGAAAACGAATCGAAGTTTGGTCGTTGTACTTTGCGGCCGCAAGACACTGGTGGGGTATGACGTAGTGTGGAGAAGCAAGAACGTCATTGCTTGCAGGGAACATATGGCCTAGGGATTCGTATTCTTCCATAAATTCCAAATACATTTTCTTTAAGTTCGGATCTCGAGATAATCTTCTCTCGACCGACAGAAATCGGCGATCTTTTTAGAAGATGGAACTTCTTCCACCGACCAGAATTTTTTCAAGTTTTTGTCTATTGACTCTAATATTTCTTCTTGGCAAGTCAGGCTAGAGACCGGCTGTTGAGTACTTGAAGAATTTGCCAGACATTTTCCCGAAACTATCCACCCAAGGAGAGTTTTTTGAAGGATGAATTGGTTCGGACCTTGCTTTATTTGGCCAACGGACAACAGTTCGAAAAATGACTCAGCTCCAATTAGCGTATCTATCCGCTGAGTTTTGTAAAAATATGGGTCTGCTAATGGCAAGTTCTTCCGTAGGGTCCAATCTTTTACGTTCACTGACTGGTCATGGTGATAGCCTGAAATGGTTTTCAAAACCCATAAGTCGAACGGAATCTCGCTACCATTGACTCTCGACTTCACCACGGTGTGTATCTTTTTCTTTACTTGTGAATTAGTTTGACCAATTCCAAGCAAGTTGATGCACGATTCCTCCCTACGGATCTGTAAGCGTTGAGCAAGATCTTCTGTAATAAAATTCATTTGTGACCCTGAGTCAAGTCATGTTCGGGCCAAGATGTGCTCACCATTTTTTGTTCGAACGCTTACCATCGACGTTGCTACTAAAACCCTTTCTACAGACGACGCATGCAAAGCATGTGAAGTAGAAGGGCCATCATTCGTTAACTCTGGAGGAGGATTTTGTGTGGGTGGTGGTAATGCTAAGTTATTTTCGGTCACTGTAAATCGGTGCAGAAGTTTATGGTGCGATCTTGAACAGATTTGGCACCTGGTCGATTTACAATTCGCTACCGTGTGACCTTTTCGCAGACAATTCAAACATAGGGAGGCTGACTTAACAAACTCAAACCTTTGCATTACGGCAAGGCGAGCGAACGTACTGCACTGGGACAAAAAATGGTTGTTAGCGTTACAATAACTGCAAGCTGGTTGGGCGTTGGTAGAAGAACTAGCCAACGAAGTTCTATTCAGTTGCTTGCTGAAACCAGTTTTTTCTTGTTTTGGGTTTGCCAGTCTCTTCAGCGGACAGATGCTGGTATCTACGATTTAGTATTTTTTTCGAAATGGGACCACAGCGGAAATTCCCCATAATCCAGTGACTCTTCCCATATTTGCTTGGTCACTGGATCCACTCTACTCAAAACTAAATGGATAATCATTGAGTTTGCAATTTTAGTATCATCTCCTATGGATAATAGTGATCCATAAATTGATGATACAGTGTCGATGAGACCCCTCAACGACGACGCAGACGACTGAGAAATTTTCGGAAGGCTGAACAGTTGACGTATTTGGTTCGCAAAGATGAGACATTCGTTATCATAAACTCTTTTTAGACTAGCGATAGCTTTGTCGTAATTAATCTCGGTGACTCTCAGAGAGGCAAGAAATTAAATAATTAAATTTCTCGATAACTGGAATGTTCACATTCTAGCTCGGTTTTGTTTAGAGGCAGTGATCCATCTTCCAAACGTTCCTCCAACCGGCGAATGCTTTTAACTTTGACATTTAATCTTTTTTAAGTCAATAAGAGTCATGGAATTAAGTTTTTGTTTAGTACTTTCCATTATAAAAAATTTATTTTTTCAATACAAAAACGAAAGCGATGCAAATTTAAGATTTAATAATTTATTTAAATTTTTTGTTAAAGAAATTTTATTAATTTATTTAAATTTTTTATTAATTTTAAAATATTAATATAAAAAATTTATTAAAAATAAATAAATTTTAGAAATTTATTTAAAAATTTATTGAATTTAATTCAACAACAAGAAAATGCGGAAACGAAAATAATTAATTAATCTTATTTAAATATAATAAATAATTTATTAAATTTAACCAAAAAAAGAAATCTAAATTGATTAATTAATTGATAACGAATTATTGATAGTCAAGGCACAGAGTATCCAAAAAAAATAGTTGGTCGCCAATGACACCGCACCAATATGCACGACCAAATTGTAGGGGAGCGCGTCACTTGGCGTTCCGTTAAACTATACGCGCCAAAAAGTGCATATACATACTTACATACAGCAGCGGATAACGGTGGGAAACGAAAACGAGAATATTATCGCTGCATCTATTTGTATGTATGGATAAAAAATATATATGCACCTATATTTTATCTGTAATAAATAAAATAATTTTTGGCTGCACTTTAGTATTTATTTGGAAGATTTGTAAATTCGAGAACGAGGGGTAGGGGGCGACAGTGATTGCTAATAATATATATATATTCTGTTTTATTTTGGCCACAGGCAGTACATTTAGGTTAGCTCATATATTTATAATTAAATTTTTAGAACTTTTACATTTGTTGTTATTTATTTTTGCTCTACTATTTTTTCTACGTACGTATGCGCCAAGAATTGAAAGGAGGGTGCAATATTCCAGCACAAGACGGATTTTGATTTGTCTTATCTCAACTTTCCATTTTTTGCACAAATACCTGGGGTTCTGCTTTCGGATCCTTTAATCCTGCGGCCACTTTCCTTTGACAATCGATGCAGGTGCAGGGCATGGGGACGACAAATCCTTCCAGTAGCAGCTCGATTGGAGAAGTTTGTTTCGCGACACGGAGAATTCTTTAATTTTTATTTGAGAAGTCACCACCACAACCGTCGCGAGAAACTCTTTTTTTTTTTTTTAATATATATATGTTATATGTTGTTTATATATGTATTGTGTCACTTTCACTGTTTTTGTTGCTTTTTTATTTAATTATTCACTACAGTCCACCCGGGGCGCCAAAATGTTAATTGAGATTATTTTATCTCGTCGCGAAAAAAAAACGAACGGAAAAAAGGTGGCTGCAAAATTAAATTAAATTATTGCAAACGTTATAAATTCGATTCTATATTCATATCGACAAAAACTTAAGCCTAGCTTATCTAGTGCGGCGAAGCGGAGCGAATTCATGGGAGAGCGCAAGTGAGAGCTTTACATGCGCTCCCGCTCCGCCCTAAACTAACTTATACTAGACTTCATAAAATTCTACTTAATTCTCTACATTAATTATACAGCAATATATTAAATGAAATCGATACAGCAAAGAGTAAGACCAAGATATCCCATAAAATTCAAGTTTCCGAAATAAAATAGTGAAAATAATAGAATTATTATCAATCAACTTTCGTTATGTTTCTGTTATTGTTGAATACCGTAATCAAAATAATGTCAGTCCGGCGTAGTCCTGAAAATAGTTCAAGATTGGCCGTTGATTCGGTGCAATGCTCCATATGAAAACTCCGTGTCAATACCGCTTTCCTCGAACGTGCGTAACTGCCCGGTTACTGCAAAATGAAACGTGTCCAAATTGTCGACAACCATGCTTATCTTCGCAGATTAATAATAGCAGGCGAGGGTCACAAGACACTACCTTAAAAGTTCCGAGGGTTCAAAACGGGTCCAATCTAAACTCGCAAACAGGTGCCGTTCCTAGAACTCGTCTGCATTTCAGACCTACCACAAGGTCAACCACAACCATACCCAATAATCGTCCGAGCACCACCTCGCAAGCTCAGCGTTCACCACGTGCTGGAGGTTCGCAAAGAGCGGCTAGCATTTCAGAAGGGAGAATTCACGAACTCATAACAAATGCCTTAGAAGCCTACCAAACCCAACTCTCTTCGACATTGTCAGAACAAATAAGTCTGGCATTGCAAAACCTTAACATACCTACTTCTCAAAGACAATCACTTGAATGGAATTACAGACAGCCGACCCATTGCAAAGTTTTCTATAATCATGTGTCAGGTAACCATAACATATGCCAAGACATACATGGTCTTGGCATCTCGACCTTAGTCGAACACTCGATTGATACCGGCAATGCCAAGCCAATCAAACAGAGGCATTAACCGTTATCACCAGCGCGTGAAAAACTTCTGTGACCTGAAATGAACAGGATGATTAAATTAGGAGTAATTGAAGAAGCCCCTGCAGCCCCTGCAATTGAAGAAGACTCCTATTGTCTTAATAGTCAAGCCAGATAAAGTCAGGTTTTGTCATGATTCTAGAAAGGTAAACGAGGTTACGATAAAAGTCTCATACCCGATCCCAAATCTAGAGGGATTATTAAGCCGTCTTCCCCCAGTTTACTGCATTTCAAAAATTGATTTGAAAGCTTTTGGCAAATCAATTTTGACCCTGAGTCCCGTCCTAAAACGGCATTTACCGTTCCGAATAAGCCATTATACCAATTTAGACGTATGCTTTTCGGACTGTGCCTCTCAGATAACGTGTCGTTTGATAGACGCACGCACGTGTTCGTCTATTTGGATGACCTCCTTATCATGTTACCAAGTTTCGACGGCCTTACAATCAATATTAAGAAGAGCAAATTTTGCCTTCGAAAAGTCGAATACCTAGGTTATGTAGGGGGTGAAGGAACACTGCAAGTGAACCCAGAAAAGGTCAGTGCCTATCTCCTATCTCCAAAACTCAACAGCAACTAAGACGTTTTTTTTGGTATGTGTGGCTGGTGCCGTCGATTCATATCCCAGTATTCAACAATAACAGCCCCACTTAGACGATCTTTAGATGGAACAAGGAAGCTCAGAAAGCTTTTGACGAAGTCAAATCTAAGCTTTGTGATGCGCCTTTCCTAATTCGTTCTGATTACGACAAGCCGTTTATAATCCAAAGTGATGCATGTCCCAAAAAATGAATGGAGCTCAACGTAACGAATAATAACAAAGTATGTAGAATAATTTTACAGTTGTTACCGATCATTCAGCCCTGCGATGGCTGATGACTAATACCGACCTCAGCGGAGTCTGGCCCGGTGCTCACCGGGTTAATTGCCCGATTAAGCTACAAGGCTTTTTGTTTAAAATCGAACATGGCAAGGGGAGTCAAAACGTCGTACCGGACGCCCTATCACGATCGTTCGAGGAGCCAACCGAGATACTGGCAATAGAAGTAGACGTATTTAGACAGAGAAGTAGACAGAAATTGACTTGCAGTCAGCTGCATTCCAATCGGAGGAGTACCGTCAGCTAAGGGACCGCGTCCAAAAATTCATTGTGCCTGGATTTCGATTCATGGATATCTATATATACTATCGAGCAGACTTTGCTAGCGGAAGTCAAGAAGTTGACGATGCAAATTACAAACTTCTAGTTCCACTCGAATGGAGAGCAAGCGAAATTCAGTCTACACATGACCAACCAACATCGACGCATGGTGGGGTGGTTAAATGTCTCGAGCGACTTCGGCGAAACTTCTATTGGCCAAATAGGGTGATAGATGTGCGCAATTATATAGCGCATTGCGATATTTGCAAAACCTGTAACCATCCGTCGCAACATCTTCGACCGCCGGGTGTGCAAGCCACAAGTGAAAGACCATTTCAGCGGATCTATATTGACTTCATTGGTCCATTCACAAGAACCCGGAACGGAAATATAGGTGTTAGCACCTAGTGCCAGGACCTACTATCCTATATTCAACCATCAGCATGTCGCAATGTACAATCCCACTAACCCAATAGGTTGTGCCAATGCACACCTAGTAATAATTAGCAATTAAACAATATCCGACCTAATAACCCAGCACTAGTAGACGGCGACAGAAGCAGAAATCAGCATCATCAGTGGGAAGAATGACCGACTGACCGAAGCAAGCAAAAACCAAGCAAAACAAGCAATGCATGAACAAGCAATCTGAGTCAGCAGACTTAGAGGTGTATGACCCTGGCATTAACATTAGTTTAGCACGTCCATAACATTGACCATTCTTAGATTTAATTATTTATAATTTAGCATCTTATATAAGAATTGTTCTTCTGAAATAAAGATAGTTGCGAAATCAGAGTGAATCGTCTCGTTACTCAGTTTCTGAACTACGGCACTTAAAATCCACGTAGTTCGAGTGACCCTGTGTAAATCGGTTCACAATTTAGAACTCTCTTAAAAGCTATCTACTTCGCGTGGCTCCAGTGTAAACGGACCATAAGTAGAACTTTCATCATCGAACCTACTTCGAGTGGCTCCTGTGTAAACGGCCCACAAGTAGAGCTTCATTATCTAATCTACTTCGAGTGTTGCTCCTGAGTAAAACGGACCACAAGTAGTAGCGTTATCCAACCCACTTTGAGTGTTGCTACCGTGAAACGGACCACAAGTAGGACCGGCCGATAAGGAATCAGCCGAAACACCGTACCATCTGTACTTGATCATGCAAGCGCCTGGTCAACCGAGCGGTGCCTTGCAGAATCCAGGCTCATTTAGTCTGAACTTTCATACGTTTTTTTGACTATGACTCCGAGGACCTACCTTTATACCCGCAAGTTCAAGTTCGATGTAGTGGCCGCTTAACGCTCTACGGACGAACATTTGGTGACCCCGACGTGGTACTTTAATTCATTCAACCTTACACCGCAACCATGGGATCAGAATCAGACCCCGTTACCCAAATGCTCATTGATGAGCAAATTGAAAGCATCATAGCTATTCAAAGGCTAATATGAAACTTCACAAAAGACTCCGCAGAGCAAAAGCTCAAGGAAAGATACTTCGAGGAGAGAAACCAATTAACATCAACACCAATTAACATCATTAAAACGAAGACATGAAGGACGGTTAGACGATATGGAAGACTTTCTGTGCAACCGCACCGAAGACGGGAATGGTCCACACACATCAGACAACACATGAAGGAGCTAAGGAGGGAAATCGTGACGGGATACCATGATCTGGATAGCATGAAATGGTGGACATACCCATGACAGATTTCAGGTTGAACGAGCAGAATACTTTTCGTTTCTGAGCGAAGTATCACAATCGGCTTCAGCATCATCACAAAAACCCGCGATAGCATCTCCATTTGTAATACCACCAGTCGAAATTCCAAAAGTTGACGGGGAATATCTGAAGTGGCCCCGGTTCTTCGACATCTTCACGGAATTGGACCACAATCAAGAGTATAGCTATCCGGTTTTATCGCTAAATTTCAATGATTTTTTATCGGTTTTTAGCGCTAACAGTGACGATTTTCTTGTCATTTTTATTGCTAAATTAGCGATGATTTTCAAGCGGTTTTTAACGCTAACACTGATGATTTTCTAGCCGGTTTTACCGCTAAGAGTGATGATTTTCTAGCCGTATTTATTGCTAAATAAGCGATAAATTTCTAGCGGTTTTAGCGCTAACAGTGATGTTTTTCTAGCTTTTTTTATTGATAAATTAGCGATGATTTTCTAGCGGTTTTAGCGCTAACAGTGATGATTTTTTAGCCGGTTTTATCGCTAAGAGTCATGATTTTCTAGCCGTATTTATCGCTAAATTAGCGATGATTTTCATCAGCATGTCGCAATGTACAAACCCACTAACCCAATAGGTTGTGCCAATGCACATCTAGTAATAATTAGCAATTAAACAAAATCCGACCTAGTAACCCAGCACTAGTAGACGGCGACAGAAGCAGAAATCAGCATCATCAGCGGGAAGAATGACCGACTGACCGAAGCAAGCAAAAACCAAGCAAAACAAGCAATGCATGAACAAGCAATCTGAGACAGCAGACTTAGAGGTGGATGACCCTGGCATTAACATTAGT
The DNA here is from genome assembly GCF_017639315.1 of Drosophila ananassae. NCBI lineage: Eukaryota > Metazoa > Arthropoda > Insecta > Diptera > Drosophilidae > Drosophila > Drosophila ananassae. The sequence goes on along the minus strand of NW_025319097.1, from coordinate 125,380 downwards.
TTAGCACGTCCATAACATTGACCTTTCTTAGATTTATTTATTTATAATTTAGCATCTTATATAAGAATTGTTCTTCTGAAATAAAGATAGTTGCGAAATCAGAGTGAATCGTCTCGTTACTCAGTGTCTGAACTACGGCACTTAAAATCCACGTAGTTCGAGTGACCCTGTGTAAATCGGTTCCCAATTTAGAACTCTCTTAAAAGCTATCTACTTCGCGAGGCTCCAGTGTAAACGGACCATAAGTAGAACTTTCATCATCGAACCTACTTCGTGTGGCTACTGTGTAAACGGCCCACAAGTAGAGCTTCATTATCTAATCTACTTCGAGTTTTGCTCATGAGTAAAACGGACCACAAGTAGTAGCGTTATCCAACCCACTTCGAGTGTTGCTACCGTGAAACGGACCACAAGTAGGACCGGCCGATAAGGAATCAGCCGAAACACCGTACCATCTGTACTTGATCATGCAAGCGCCTGGTCAACCGAGCGGTGCCTTGCAGAATCCAGGCTCATTTAGTCTGAACTTTCATACGTTCTTTTGACTACGACTCCGAGGACCTACCTTTATGCCCGCGAGTTCAAGTTCGATGTAGTGGCCGCATAACGCTCTACGGACGAACATTTGGTGACCCCGACGTGGTACTTTTCTATAGGATCACACCCTGAACAAAAGCCACTCGGCAGTTCATCATTCAACCTTACACCGCAACCATGGGATCAGAATCAGACCCCGTTACCCAAATGCTCATTGATGAGCAAATTGAAAGCATCATAGCTATTCAAAGGCTAATATGAAACTTCACAAAAGACTCCGCAGAGCGAAAGCTCAAGGAAAGATACTTCGAGGAGAAAAACCAATTAACATCACCACCAATTAACATCATTAAAACGAAGACATGAAGGACGGTTAGACGATATGGAAGACTTTCTGTGCAACCGCACCGAAGACGGGAAGGGTCCACACACATTAGACAATACATGAAGGAGCTAAGGAGGGAAATCGTGACGGGATACCATGATCTGGAAAGCATGAAATGATGGACATACCCATGACAGATTTCGGGTTGAACGAGTAGAATACTTTTCGTTTCTGAGCGAAGTATCACAATCGGCTTCAGCATCATCACAAAAACCCGCGATAGCATCTCCATTTGTAATACCACCGGTCGAAATTCCAAAATTTGACGGGGAATATCTGAAGTGGCCCCGGTTCTGCGGCATCTCCACGGGATTGGACCACAATCAAGAGTACAGCGACGCGGTAAAATTCCGGTACTTAGAAAAAAATGTGGTTGGAGAGGCCAAGAGTTTAATCTCCACAACATTTGGAGGACATCCCAGTTATCAAGACACTTAGCACCGACGAAAGTCACGGTATCAGAATGAAAGAATCCTCATCAAATCGACACTTGCAAACTTGTTTGCACATTCAAAAACAAATGGATTAGCAGATCAGCTACGTAGCTTACATGATGCGGTGCTTAGAACAATCACCGCCCTTCACGCTCTGAATCTACCAACATTAGGTTGGGATCCTATCCTGATACACATTCTTGAAGAGAGATTAGATTCCCATACCATATCATGTGCAAAACTCGCCATCACAAACCCAATCATCCAACAATCATTAAAACAAATGCTTGACCGCCTAGATCGGCAAGCAACCATACAAGTTACGCTACAAAAGACAACGGCATAATGGCTTTCGCTCATCAAATCAAGTACCGGTTGAAAATTGTGGCATATGCATCCATGTCAATGATCGACTTCAATCCTGCCCAAAAATTTTTTCCATGACTCCAAGTGAAAGGACACAAAGAATAACAAGGATGAACGCCTGCTCAAACTGTTTATCCGTATACCATACAATCAATTCATGCAATTCTAGGTTCTCATGTCATGTTTTCAAAATAAATCATCACACAATTGTAATATTTTTATCGAAGGTTCTCCATGTAGTTGTAGTTTGTTTCTGTATGTAGATGCGTTCCCAATTTATTTGTAAAAAGATGGCTGAGGTTTAGTTTAATCTTTATTTATTTTAGATTTAGATTATGTTATGAGTTTCTGATTCTACAAATTTACTTAGGAGTTAAAGGAGGTCTAAATATTTATATATAAATATATATTTATGTTATGTATATATGTTTGCTTAGGCGGAGGTATGTGGACATGCATAAGGTCCACTCGTGTTACGTATATGCGGACTGCACTTTTCGGCGTATAGCAAAGGCACAGCGGGCGATTCATATTTCGGTGCACTTAGGTTTATGACCGAAACCTTGGGTAACGTAAACACTGCCACGAAGTGTTACAGTGTGTACCCTATAAGTACTCTTGGTACAGTTGTAACGGTTTGGCACATGTCCTGAAGGTACTTCGATCTACTAACAGGCTCCAGCCGTGCTTAGGGAAAGTGGGAGTGGTTCTTGTACCTTCAGTATGGACATGGTCGTCACGCGAATCGTCGTAGATCGAATAGGAAGGGTCCTGGGAGAAGGATTCCTAAATAGCATTGTTTTGGGGGTGAAGAAAAAAAGAAAATTCCTTGGCTAAGATGTTTGAGGTGGCTAACTGTTATTTAACTGCATGGGTGGCGAGATTACTTCCGGTGCCCAAACAAAAGGTCTAATATAAATTCATTTTAGTTAACGTTATAATTCAGGAAAATCTCTTATAAAATAAATTAACATAAGGTGGTTTTCATTAACCATAAAAGATATTTTCGATGATAATTAATATTAATGTTGCGGTATTTTAGAACAATTCAATAGTAAAGATAATAATAATTAAAGATACTTAAAGTTAATTAAAGATAATTAAAGATAATAATTCAGGTTTGGGGGCTTAACAAGTAATTTTTTTTCAAATGGGATTGCTTAAAAATAATAATTCAAGACTTTTCAGAAAATGATATAAAAATTGATAATTATGGATTTTTTAGGTTTTCCTTTTTTATTCTTCTTTTTCATTTGGTAATTTGAAAATTAAACTTTTGAATTTGAATTTTGAAGTTTAAAGGGTATTCGAAATTGCTGGACTTTTTTTTTGTCCTCTCTCGCGGGGATATTTAAGAGTTGTAGTTACGTGATATTTGTAATTTTTTTTATATAAAAAAAATACATAAAAAAAATCCAAGATCCACAGGCAGAGGGGTTGATGTTGCCGGCGGAATTTCGGCTTATGATGGATGCCGAGGTTGGGCCAGGTGGTGCCTCCAAATCCACGGGCATCGAGGGTCATCCAGCAACAAAAATCCGCTAAACGGGCAAATAAACACTAAGCCAATGCAGGGAATGGCAAGGAGCTCAATATTTTCTCACCTCTATTCTTATAAAAAAAAATCACACACTAATTTTCTCCTCCACGAGGTTAAGTCACTGGTTTAATATTTTAATCCACAGATGCACAGATCTGCCCGCAGCGAGATTCAGAATAAAAGTGAAATCAGGTGGCAGACAGGAAATGCATCTTTTGGGATTGTCACTTTTTGACAGGTGCTTACGTGGGTGGGTGAATTCCCAAAAAGGGGAGCAGCTGTGGTGGGGGGTGAATGTCAATTGGGGTCAGCTGAGCCTATCGATATTTAAATTAGCTGCATTGCGATCAAGGGGTAAATAAGACCATATGTTTTTGTTTACTATTTTTTGTTTTCTTTTTTTTTCCAAAAAATTTTCAAATTACTTTTATTTTTTTTTTTGTTTTTTTTTTTTTTTGCTTTGAACCAACGAGCGACCCCCACATCACAGGTTTTATTTTGGTAGTCATGCCTAAATAAAAGCTGAAAAAGGTCGGCGAGTTGGAATTAGGCCTTCCAGATATCCTTAGCATGAAAATTGCCTAGCTCCTTCCCCTTAAGGTCTTCCAATCTATAAATGGCAGAGCCAACTTTCTGTTTTATCCTGGCATTGATGCCGATTGGCCCCAATTTAGCATTAAAATTCGATGCCAAATTACTAAGCTGAAAATTTCGTTTAATAACCTCTTCCCCTACTTCAAACGATTTTGGTCTTGCTCTCAGATCGTACGTCCTTCTATTTTTCGAGAATGCCCTTTTTAAGTATTTCCCAATATCATCACGAATGTTTGTAAATTCGTCTTCTCTTTCTATATGTCCTGCTCCACTATTTAACAGATCTAACTTCCTAAGCAACGTGTAATCCTTTCCATGCGTTATCATGTACTGACCAAACACAATACGGTAAGGATCAGCTCCGACTGATTGATGTATGGAGTTTCTCAACGCGCAGTTTATACTGGGCAGGATGATATCCCACTCTCTCTGATTATGACGTACATAGGTTCGGAGCGCTGCGTTAATGGAGCGATTAACTCGTTCGGCGGCATTAGCTTGAGGGGCGTACGATGCAGTGCAGATATGCTTAATACCATACTTAGTAAGAAAGGCTGCAAACTCATGACTTCTGAATTGCGATCCATTGTCACTTACAATGGATTCGGGAACTCCAAAACACGCAAAGATCTCATCCCTTAAGAAGTCGATAATGATCTGGGACGAAAACTTCCGAACAGGCTTTAGAAAAGTAAACTTGGAAAAATGATCAAGAATGATGAAAATACCTATATTGCCCTTTTTCGATCGTGGAAAAGGCCCTATAAAATCAATATACAATCTTTGAAAAGGTCGTTCATTGATGATCTGGCTTCCCATAGGTGGTCTTTGGCTATGATTTGGATACTTTGACGTCCTACACAATTCACATTTTGCAATATATTGCCGAACGTCTGAAGCCAATCCTGGCCAAAAGAAATTTCGTCGGATACGTTCCAAACATTTGGCTACGCCCCCATGTGCCGAAGAAGGCTGATCATGACTAGAGCGGATAACATCCTCTCGCAGGGCAGTTGGAACGTACAATTTCCAAAACTCATCTCTATTTCCAGTTGTGGAAAAGCAATTTCGATGGTAAAGGAAATTGTCGATAACCTGGAAATCGGGTAATCCGGCTTCGATAAACTTGTCTTTTAGTGCCGTGTATTCTTCGGATTGAAAGGCACTTGACGTTAAGTCAATTGTTGGTGAAAGCTCTAACTCAATAGCATTTACCGCATCCGCTTCTTCGAAAGAACAAGAAAGCGCATCGGGAACTATATTCTGCGATCCCTTTCGATGTTCAATTTGAAAGGTGTATCGTTGTAATTTGAGTGCCCATCGGGCCAATCTACCACTAAGATCGGTCTGTTTCATTAACCACCGTAAACTGGCATGATCCGTAACAATTTTGAAAGGATGCCCTTCGATGTACATTCGAAACTTCAAAACTGCCAAAACAACAGCCAAACACTCTATTTCGGTTACGGTATAATTACGCTGAGCCTTGTTCAATTTCTTTGACATGTAGGCAATTGGTCTTTCTACGTTGTTGTCATCTAACTGAGCGAGTACCGCTCCCACTCCATGAAAAGATGCGTCACATTGGACAATGAAAGGCTTTTCATAGTTGGGGTGCATTAATAGAGGTGCTGAACAAAGTCTCTTTTTTATTTCTTCAAATGCGGATTGAGCTTGCTCATTCCATTTGAACGCCTTCTTTCCTAAGAGCTCCGTTAGTGGAAATATTACGGTGGAGTATTGGGATAAGAACCGCTGGTACCAACCAGTCATTCCCAAAAACCGCCTTTGCTGTTTCTGAGTACTGGGAACGGGAAATTCGGCTACTGCTCTAACCTTCTCAGTGTTGGTTTGCAACGTTCCTTCTCCTACTATGAAACCCAAGTACTGTACTTGTTTCAAGCCAAATTGACTTTTCGCGACATTTATGGTCAACCCCGCCTTTCGAAGTTGGACAGCTACTTCGGCTAAGTGTTTCAGATGATCCTCAAATGTTGAAGATAGAACTAATAAATCGTCAAGGTAAACTAGAACATGAGATTTCATGTTATATGGAATCACCATATCCATTAGTCGACAGAGAGTCTGCGGCGCATTGGACAATCCAAATGGCATACGTTTGAATTGATACAACGGTCGATTGGGCTGTTTTCGCCCTTGATTGAGAATCTAACTCGATTTGCCAAAAGGCATCTTTGAGATCAATTTTCGAAATACAGTGGGCTGTCGGTCGAAAATTGGTACAGGTCGATTGGGCTGTTTTCGCCCTTGATTGAGAATCTAACTCGATTTGCCAAAAGGCATCTTTGAGATCAATTTTCGAAATACAGTGCACGGGTGGCAATCGACTCAACAACCCTTCTAATATAGGCATCGGATAAGCATCTTTTATGGTGACTGAATTTAGTTTCCTTGCGTCTAGACAGAATCGAACCTTGTTTGGTTTTACTAACAGCGTTACTGGTGATGACCACGCTGATGAAGGTGCTTCTTCAATTACATCTTGTGCGATCATTCTATCAATTTCTTCACATAAAAGTTTTTCCCTGGCAGGGGATAAAGGATAAAATCTCTGTTTGATAGGTTTGGCCTCCCCTGTGTCGATAGAATGTTCTACCAGAGAAGTTTTCCCTAACCCGTCTACCTCAAAGGACGGAAAAGAATTTATTACCGATTTCAAACGACGCTTCTCCGAAGGAGAAAGATGAATTTGGTCTTTTTCCGTTTCGCCTTCCGTTTGATTTATCTCACTTATATTTCCCACTAAAGATAAGGAAATTCCGAATTTCTTCCAGAAATCCATGCCGCAAATAACATCCTGATTTATTAGACTATTAGAAACTCTATGTTGTCATGCTTGGTTAAAAGTAAATGATACGGTGATCACTCCAGCGATATTCTGCATTTGCCCATCGGCGGTTTTTACCATCCCCTTTCGGGACTCAAAATTATTTTTCTCCGCCAGTATGCGTTTCGCTAAAGCACCACCTATTACACTTTTGTTGGCTCCGCTATCCAGCAGAGCTAAATATGGTTGACCTAATATTTGTATTTGTGAAAATGGACGAATGTCGTTATGCTTTTGTAAGAGTGATGAAATCACGACTTTCTTTAGCTCCCGAACGTTTCTAAAATAATTTTGAATGCGCTCAGCGCTACGACTTTTAACTCTTGAGGCTGTTAAACTGTCCTTATTTTCACCGTCCGGGAGTAAATTTGATAGGGTTTACGTTAAGTTCGTCTTCATCGAGTTCTGATTTGATTGGTTCCGAGATTTGAAAAGGATATTCGCTTAATGGTTTTGGCGAATATCCCGAGATCGGTTTTCCGACCCGGGATGACATTTCGAACAATTGGGCTTATAGGTGTTAATCGCCCCCACCCATAACAAAATATGCGACGAGTTTTTAAACAATCTTGATAACGATGTCCTATTTCGTCACAGTTCCAACATTTGATTTTGTCCGTCGAACGAATGGCACAAACTTCATTTGATTCCTGGTCGCCATCAAAATCTTCCTCCGTCTGGTTAATGAATTGAATTTCGTTAAGCGAAGGTCGAGTATTTGTTCGCGGGACGGCTCTATTACGAAATCCTTTGAAGAACTCTTCATGCCTGTGGCATTCATTGCGCAACGCCGCCAAGGTTGGTGTTGGAACATGCAGCAACTCGTGTTTCAATTCCGCCCTAAGATTATGTCGGACCTCTTCCGTTATTTCGGAGTCAGACAACGGATCTCTTAACGCGTCCGCGATCCCTAACATTGAATCTAGGAAGTCATCAAAGGTTTCGGTATTTCCCTGCTTCCGACGTCGTAGAGATTCTTTGATATCGCGATCTGATCGTTGATCCTGATATCTTTCCTTTAGTCGGTCACACAAACAAAACCAATTTGTGAGATCGGGAGACCGATGTACTCGCCAATAAAACTTCAATGCCGGACCCGTAAATAATAAGTTTGCAAATTGAAACAGCAAATCATAATTTCCATCTAGACACTGAGTGGTTAAAATATTCACTCGATATATAAAATCCTCGATAGGGATTTCCCCATTGGATCCGCTAAATTTGAGGTTCCAGTTTGAAATTACGCTAGATACTCTATCTGGTCTGTCTACTGAGTGATTGCTTAAACGATTTCTTGACGGAACGTTTTCTCGGAAATTAACGCGAGGTGGGTTACCCCTAGACACAAAACTGGTTACCTCATTATCCCATTCGAGTGGAATTTCGCCCCGTGATCCTCTACGACTTGGACCCAGATTTAAATTTGCCATTGTGGCACTAATTTGATTAGAGATTGACGCTGCCAAGCTCGACATTTGATTTTCTAAGGCCCCTGCTATTATTTGGTGTACCCGCTCTTCTGAGACGCCGTTGCCAGCCGAAGAACTTCGCGTATGGTTCGCCCTTTCAGGATTCTGCATGGTATTCCGAGTTACCCTGGGAATGGTGGTGGCAACTCGATTATTACGAGAGCCCTGCCTGGTCTGAGGCCGTGTACGCGGAATGGTGCCTGTACGCGGAATGGTGCCTGTACGCGGACTATTGCCAGTCGATGGCACTACCTCGATCAACTGTCGGGCTTCACCTGCTTCAGGATTCCCTAACTCGCTTCTACTACATGCCCTTCTGCAGAGTGGACAAGTGGCGTTGGTTTCAAGCCAAGTTGTGAGACACCTCAAATGGAATTAATGCCTACATGCGGTTATAGTCCATCCTGCTTCCTCATTAGCTTCATTGCAAATGGTGCAAATATGAGATTCCCTAGGCTGTGACAATGCAGGGATATTTTCAAGACTTCGTCTAACCGCCATGATATTGAATGATTATTATAATTGTTACTTTAAATTTGCCTAATAATTTTAGTGGGGTAATGGATGTTTTGTTACGTAAAGAAATTATATATGTATGGGTACTGTTGATCAATAAAGGTGAATTATCAATTTTCGTTATCAAATTATTGTTTATACATTTCAATTGGGACTTATCCTTCAGAACTCTCGCCATTAGTTAAAAGCCTATTTATTTTATTTTATTCTTCCTAGCCAAGGAACTAAAATTATTTATTTAATTTCAAATGTCTTATTTGGAGAGGGAAAAGCTCCGTTCGTCCAAAGCTTGTACCATCTCAATCCAAAAATGACCAAAAGATTCTAATAAAATTTAAATGAATTTCTTCCTTGAAGAGTAATCCGCTTCCAGCTTGCGAAAACAAAAAAAATCTCAATTCAAGTCGAAATATAAATATAAAACCGGAATGAACAATTACTACTGGAGTTTCGCTTGTTTTTGAAGCGGAACAGACTCCATACTTGCGAAGCCTGAGCAATCTCAATAAAAAAAAACAAAATCTCCACAAAAAAAATACTATAGAAATTTGTTTGATTAACTTCCTTGAAGAGGGACACACTCCCAGCTTAGGAGCATGAACAATCTCAATTAAAAAAACCTAATCAAACAAAAAAAAAAGAAGTTAAAGAATTGACTTTGAATGAAGAGGAAAAAAAAGCAAAAAAAAATACTATTCGGGGTAAGAACAGGTTAAAGGAAATCGGGCATTGCAACTTTATATTTTCGAATATCCTTAAAGGATAATTAAAGCCGCGTCGTTGCCCCACGTTGGGCGCCATAATTCTGTAACGGTTTGGCACATGTCCTGAAGGTACTTCGATCTACTAACAGGCTCCAGCCGTGCTCAGGGAAAGTGGGAGTGGTTCTTGTACCTTCAGTATGGACATGGTCGTCACGCGAATCGTCGTAGATCGAATAGGAAGGGTCCTGGGAGAAGGATTCCTAAATAGCATTGTTTTGGGGGTGAAGAAAAAAAGAAAATTCCTTGGCTAAGATGTTTGAGGTGGCTAACTGTTATTTAAATGCATGGGTGGCGAGATTACTTCCGGTGCCCAAACAAAAGGTCTAATATAAATTCATTTTAGTTAACGTTATAATTCAGGAAAATCTCTTATAAAATAAATTAACATAAGGTGGTTTTCATTAACCATAAAAGATATTTTCGATGATAATTAATATTAATGTTGCGGTATTTTAGAACAATTCAATAGTAAAGATAATAATAATTAAAGATACTTAAAGTTAATTAAAGATAATTAAAGATAATAATTCAGGTTTGGGGGCTTAACAAGTAATTTTTTTTCAAATGGGATTGCTTAAAAATAATAATTCAAGACTTTTCAGAAAATGATATAAAAATTGATAATTATGGATTTTTTAGGTTTTCCTTTTTTATTCTTCTTTTTCATTTGGTAATTTGAAAATTAAACTTTTGAATTTGAATTTTGAAGTTTAAAGGGTATTCGAAATTGCTGGACTTTTTTTTTGTCCTCTCTCGCGGGGATATTTAAGAGTTGTAGTTACGTGATATTTGTAATTTTTTTATATAAAAAAAATACATAAAAAAAATCCAAGATCCACAGGCAGAGGGGTTGATGTTGCCGGCGGAATTTCGGCGACGGGTCGTAAAAATAATCCCTGAAGCTTGGTGGTGATGCTGGTGCTTATGATGGATGCCGAGGTTGGGCCAGGTGGTGCCTCCAAATCCACGGGCATCGAGGGTCATCCAGCAACAAAAATCCGCTAAACGGGCAAATAAACACTAAGCCAATGCAGGGAATGGCAAGGAGCTCAATATTTTCTCACCTCTATTCTTATAAAAAAAAATCACACACTAATTTTCTCCTCCACGAGGTTAAGTCACTGGTTTAATATTTTAATCCACAGATGCACAGGTCTGCCCGCAGCGAGATTCAGAATAAAAGTGAAATCAGGTGGCAGACAGGAAATGCATCTTTTGGGATTGTCACTTTTTGACAGGTGCTTACGTGGGTGGGTGAATTCCCAAAAAGGGGAGCAGCTGTGGTGGGGGGTGAATGTCAATTGGGGTCAGCTGAGCCTATCGATATTTTAATTAGCTGCATTGCGTTCAAGGGGTAAATAAGACCATATGTTTTTGTTTATTATTTTTTGTTTTCTTTTTTTTTTCCAAAAAATTTTCAAATTACTTTTATTTTTTTTTTGTTTTTTTTTTTTTTGCTTTGAACCAACGAGCGACCCCCACACAGTGGGTGGTCGATATGTATATATAAGATATTAATTGTGAATATATGTGCATATTACATCTCCCTCCTTTTGAAAAATAACGTAATTTAATGGATGTATTTTCTAACACAGATTTTACAAAATTTAATAAATGATATTAACAATAAGATAAAAATAAAAAAAATTTTTTTTTTTTGGGGTTATTTTCGGTATTTTTATTTGGTAATTTTTCTTTCCTATTTTTTTGTTTTTATGTATGGCCATACGTGATATATTTATGAAATTTTGATTGATTATGAAATAAAATGTTTTAATCTATCTTTATGTACTATTTGTTTTTTATTTTTATTATCTGATATAGTTATATTATCCCTATCTTCAATTTGTTCTACCTTATAAGGGCCTGTATATTTAAAATCTAGCTTATGTCCAGTTTCCTTTTTTAATAAGACCTTATCTCCTATTTTCAACTCAAAATCTAAACAAGTTTTGTCGTAAATAAGTTTTTGTTTTATTTTATGAGATTCTAGCATTAGGCCAGCCTTAGCATAATCTTCTATATTATAAAGAGGTTTTATGTTTTCTATGCTATTAAAATGCTTTGGTAAATTATAAGTTTTACCAAAAACTAGCTCGTATGGACAATAGTCATGTGCCATAGAGGGGGTCGTATTAAAACAATAGACGAAGTATTGTAGCCATACATCCCAATCCGTTTTGTCAACTGAGATGTATGAACGAATATATTTAATATACATATATATCGACCACCCACTGTACCAAGAGTACTTAAAGGGTACACTTTGTCGCAACTTTAACACTGTAACACTTTGTCGCCCTTAGTTATATTATAATATAAGTATATCAGATAATAAAAATAAAAAACAAATAGTACATAAAGATAGATTAAAACTTTTTATTTCATAATCAATCAAAATTTCATAAATTTATCACGTATGGCCATACATAAAAACAAAAAAAAAAAAATGAAAGAAAAATTACCAAATAATAAAAAAAAAGAGAAAAATTAGCATACCGAAAATAACACCACACCACCGGTTCAGTGATACTTTGACTTCACCTCCAGCGACGTATAGGGTGAAGTGTTTGTCGTTCCTTTTGGATGACTTTAAATGGACCGTCGTATGGAGGTTAAAGTGAAGTGCGTACGGCATCATTTCATAGGAATACATGTGAGATGGTTTCCAATTCTTTAAATATAAATGGTTTGGAGGTGTCATGATGAGCGGTTTGTGCTGGACGGATTTTTTCCAATTCTTTAGCATATTCCGGTCCAATAAGATCCAGATTGATGTGCTCGAATCTTTGGTTGGGTAGTGTGAAGTGTTGAAGAGGTGAATGAACATGACAGGCGATTTTTTATCTTTGGTAAGGAATGCAGTGTTTCACGAACTCGGAGATTTCTTTGTGCATGGAGGGCTAAACGAATTGTTGTTTTCGAATTGTGCAGTTTCTCGAAAACTTGGCGCAGATGGATATGATGTTGTTGTATGTTGGTCGATGCGACTGCTATATCGTCGACGAAAACAAAGACAAAGTCTAAATCTCTGAATGCTGTATGCATATAGCGTTGAAATGTTTGAGCTGCGTTACACAGTCCAAATGTCTTGTGTGTGAATTCAAACAGACCAAATGGAGTTGATATGGTCGTTTTAGGGATGTTTTTAGATTCTATAGGGATTTGATTGTATGCGCGGTTGAGATCGTTCTTGAAGAAAATAGTTTTTCCATAAAACAAGTGTGTGCAATCTTGTATGTGTGGTGGGGTGTGTGGGGATACCTGTCCATACATTAAGGACGCGGTAGTCACCGCATGGTCTCCATTCACCAGTAGGTTTTCGTACCATGTGTAACGGTGAATCATATGGGCTTTTAGAAGGAACTCGTTCTTTGCTGCTCGGAGTTTCTCAGGGGTCAGTCTTCATGGTCACGCGAAGGGTGGTGCTCTTTTGGTGTCGATGACGTGGGTGACGCTAGTCGTTGACGATGGACGATGTGTGATTGTATTAAATTTTCGACAATTTCCAACTTTTTTTTTCCTCCACGCGTAATTTTACCTGCTCCATTGTAATGCTTTCTTGAAGGCTCCCCAGGTTTGTGGTCGTGTTCCCAGTTTTATTGATTATATCGGGTGGTTTGAAAGTATTCTTATGTATTCTTAAATATTTATATATGAATATATATTTATGTTATGTTCGCTTAGGCGGAGGTATGTGGACATGCATAAGGTCCACTCGTGTTACGAATATGCGGACATATGCACTTTTCGGCGTACAGCAAAGGCACAGCGGGCGATTCATATTTCGGTGCACTTAGGTTTATGACCGAGACCTTGGATAACATAAACACTGCGACAAAGTGTTACAGTGTGTACCCTTTAAGTACTCTTGGTACAGTGGGTGGTCGATATACATATATATATGATATTAATAGTGCATATATGTGCATATAACATCTCCCTCCTTTTGAAAAATAACGTAATTTAATGAAGTTATTTTCTAACATAGATTGTATAAAATTTAAAAAATTATGTTAACAATAAGTTTTTTTTTTTTTTTAGTGTTATATTCGGTATGCTTATTTTTTTCTTTTTTTTTTATTTATTTATTTATTTTTTTTTTATTTATTTATGTATGGCCATACGTGATATATTATATTTATGAAATGTTGATTGATTATGAAATAAAAAGTTTTAATCTATCTTTATGTACTATTTGTTTTTTATTTTTATTGTCTAATATATATATCTCCTATTTGTTTTACCTTATAGGGGCCTGTATATTTAAAATCTAGCTTATGTCCAGTTTCATTTTTAAATAAGACCTTATCTCCTATTTTTAACTCAAAATCTAAACTAGTTTTGTCGTAAATAATTTTTTGTTTTATTTTATGAGATTCTAGCATTAGTCTGGCTCTCTTAAATGCCTGCTCTAATCTGAATTTTGATTCCTTAGCATAATCTTCTATATATTATATAAAATTGGTAACTTTGGTAAATTTGAAGTTTTACCAAAAACTAGCTCGTAAATAGACGAAGTATTGTAGCCATACATCCCAATCCTTTTTGTCAACTGAGATGTATGAACGAATGTACTCATTGAGTGTTCTGTGGCTTCGCTCCACGGTACCTACAGTTTGGTGATGATGTGCATTCGAAGTTATGTTTTCAATATTTAAATTTTTACATAGACCTTCTCTCAAAAATATATGCAACGATTGAATGATCACCCCAACAGCCTTTATTTCTTTCCTTGTAATCACATCTTGCCCTAAGCACCGCTTAGACTTAGTTTTGTTATTAATTTGTTAAGACGATTAGATTAAGCTGCCATTTGGGTAGCAGTGCGCTAATCATGAGAATAAAATTTCTACATATATAGAAGTAAAAAAAAAACATAGACCTTCAATAATTGAATTTTTAATTCCTTTCCCATGTGCGTAATGAACGTCTTCATTGTACCGTACTTTAGAATAAAATCTTCAAATATAGCTTTTGCTACCGTATTTGCACTTTTATTTGGTATTGGTATCGCTACCAGGTATTTGGTTAAATCGCATATGAGTGTTACTGCGTACTCGTTTCCATTGTTTGATTTTGGTAGTGGACCAACCGTATCCACAATTACTTTATCGAAAGCTCTTTGTGGAGTTTCAGTTATAGTTCATGGGGTCTTAGTGTGTTTAGTTGTTTTAGACTTTTGGCATTTAGGACATTTCTTTATGTACTCTTTTATGTCTTTGGACATATTTTTCCAGTAATAGTGTCTCTGGACCTTGGCCCAGGTTTTAGTAATGCCTGTATGACCACCTTGTATTGGATCATCGTGAAATGTAGACAATATAGCTTCTTTTTCTTTATTATTTTTTATTACGGTCACCGGGTCGAGTAGCGCTACTCCTAATGATTTCAATATATAATTGCCCATATTTTTAAAATTATCAATTGAAACATGTTCGAAGATATTTTCCCACGGTGCCACTTTAAGTTGGCTGATTTTGTGCATACCGCCTTGCTTTTCAAGCCTTTGAAAGAATTGACCTAAGTCAAGGGTTTCATTAGTATACAAATCGCTAACATTATATCTTGCTGTAATTTTCCTTCAGTGCTTAAATAAACACATATTGTTATTTACATGCAAGGTCACTACTTTACGTACTTCATTAATGACTTCATATACATTGGGCTTTGAAGCTTTTTCTATGGATTGCTTATGCAATTCTGTTTTTTCTTTTCCTGCGGAGGATTTTTGTCTACTTTGGTTTCCGGTAGTGACTTTCAGAATTCTAATGTTTAAATGTATGTTTTTCAAGTCGGTGATTGTTATTCTAGACTGCGCATCGGCTACATAATTATCTTTACCCTTTAGATACTCTACTGTAAAATTGTATTCCTCTAATTCTTGTCTCATTCGTGTTAGTTTGGAACTGGGATTTATCATTGAAAATAAATAGGTAAGTGCTCTGTGGTCTGTTTTGACAGTGAAGTATCTACCATAAATATATGGTCTGAAGTATGTTATTGCCCAATGAATAGGTGCTAATTCTTGTTCTGTAGTGCTCTTGTTGCTTTCACCTTTCGTAAAGGATCTTGATGCGTATGCAACTGGAAGCTGTAATCCATTTTTATTTTGAGTTAGTACTGCTCCACAAGCGTATTTGCTAGCATCTGTAATTATGCAAAATTCTTTGCTAAAATCTGGGTATTGCAACAGAGTTGGGTTTAGTAAAGCTGATTTTAGATGTTCGAAATTGTCCATTCGAATTTTACATTTTTCCTACCTAATCTTGTTATGTGACGGGAGTATTCTGCCAAATTCTTTATGAAACGTCTGTAATAATTGCAAAATGCAACGAATCTTCTAGCGCTGTCCACATCATGTGGGACTGGGTAATTTTGAATGACGTCGTATTTTTTGTCGTCGGGCAAGATTCCTTTATTTGTGCATTTATGTCCTAGGAAGGTGACTTCATGCATGAAAAATGAACATTTTTCGGGATGTAACTTTAGGTTGTGTTTCCTACATTTCACGAAAACATCAGTTAGATTCTTGAGCATGTGGTTTTCGGAGCAACCTATGACTATTAAGTCATCCATATAAAGAAATGCTTGCAAATTATATGTTTTAATTCCCGATTTAAAATAAAAAAATAAAAATTAGGATTTTTATTTTATAAGTTTTATTATTAAATTCAAGAATGAGTTATAAAGATATCCTATTGGATTGATCGTTGATTATAAACTGATTTTACAAATTCAATTTTCTTATAACTATAGCTTTTGTTAAGTCATAAGCATTTAATATTTAGGTCACAAGAACACGATTTACACATAACAAAGACACAAGTACAATAAATATATAATAAAGAAAATATTAACCTACATAAAACGATGAACATTAAAAAAGACCAAACACTACAGAAACAACAAACTGAAAAGCAGCAAGAACTGCTGACATTACAAGTTCATGCAACCGACAAAATATTGCAGAATTACACTTTTAAAATTGTTAATTTATCATTTTTATATTTTTGCTATATTTCCATTAATTTACCACTTAAGCAATATCTATGTATCGAATTAGATATAAATATTGAACCTTTATATGAATAAAATCAGTCTCAGACAAATCTACTCTGAACTCAATAATTTCTCCACGTCCAATTTGTTCAAGTGCAAGTTGCGGCAACAACCCAGCAATCGGTTTATGTACCCTTTGCTTCTATTCAAACATTTCAGATAAACATTTGGTGACCCCGACGTGATCCTGCAAGCCCAGGATCACGTTTCGAACAAAAGTCAAAAAGGAACGAATAGTGATTTCTATCGTTCCACAATAAAGATATCAGGAAGACTCCTGCTAAGAGAGCAACAGGATCTTCACAGCAGTGTGACGCTGTCCCTTTAATCGGTAGATTAAGGGCCCCACACCTCCCTCAGTTCATAAAAAAGGGTTCAGTTTCTTCGACCACTCTCGGTTGCGAGTTGGAGCGCATCCAGCTACTAATAGCAAATAAATCACTCCCAACGGTCAGAAACGAAGAACGAAAATATGGACAGGGAAAATATTGCCCCCAAAATTATTATAGAGCCAGCCGTTGATGAGGCGAGCGCTCAAGGCCTCCTAGATGCCCAGCAAGAAATTGGGCAGGAGATCGCAAGATGCATCCGGAATTATAAAAAGGATGGGCCGAATCGAAAACAAAAGGCATCATATTTCCAAACAAAGCTATACATTCTCGAAGAGGCTTGGGAAAGGTTCGGCGAAAATGATGAAAAAATTCAAGGAACGGCCAGGACCGAAAGCTACATCAAGTATGCTGAGGACCTCCGGACCAGTTGCATGAAATATGCGGCAACTTTCGAAAGCAGCCGTGACAAGCTGATGCAAGGCACAAGTCGAAAGGAAGAGGCTCAAGAACAAGTAGAAAATCAAGTTCAAGAGCAATCTCCACTCGTAGTTCCCATGGATAAACGATTAGCCGGATTATGTCGACGCCAAGGAGAACTTTTAGAGTCCGTAAGCGGTGCCTTACGAGAGTTTAAGGCATCCGGGGGAGGCCCAGGAGACTTACTAAAAACTTTATGGGCTCAGGTCCAAGAGATCCACTTGACAGTCTACGAGGAATTCGAAAACCCGATAGACAGTGGATATAACAAGCAGGCATACCTACAACTGCAAGCAGAGGTGCAGAATGCACTTATGGCAAAGGTTATACCTACTACAAATAGCATTGATGTGCAAATGCCCCGGATAAACATTCCAAAATTTGATGGGGATGCAATGAAATGGAAACAATTCCATGATTTATTTTCCTGTATGGTTCATGATACTAACATGCCATCAGTGAAGAAAATGTGGTACCTAAAATCCGCTCTCTCGGGAAATGCGGAGAGATTAATACGCCACATCGAGCTAAATGAGGACAACTACTTACATGCATGGCGCATAATAGTTGGGTCATATGACAATCCTCGGCTCATCGCGAATACAGTTATTCGTCGGCTACTTCATCAGAGCCCGGTCTCTGACAGTGCCAAATCAATACAGGAGCTGTACATAACAACTCTGGAAACCCTTGCGTCATTAAAGGGACTAGGCATCAATGTATCCACATGGGATGCATTTTTGGTGGTGTTGCTGACCGACAAGCTTGACATGACTAATAGAAGTCTATTTGAGCAGACAGTTGGTAATTCAGTAGAGATCCAGCCGCTACAAGTAATGCTGGAATTCTTAGAGCAAAGAATCAGAGTCTTGAGCTCAGGAAAGCCAACGGCAGCATTTAAAAGAGAGCCGAAAAATCTAGCGTGTGCGTCGATTAGCATCAATGTTGTCACTAAAGCGCCACGATACAAAGCTCCGGATCGAAGGCATTGGAGGACAACCAAGAATGAGCAGAGCAAGAGTAACTATTCTCGTTAGCTCTCTTCACGGGGATTTCAGCCAGCGCATAGAAGCGTTTGTGCTTCCCCACATCATTGCTGACCAACCAGCTCAACCACTAACACATTGTGCGTTAAAGATACCCAATGAGTGTCCATTAGCGGATCCCCAGTTTGATAAACCTGGAAGGATAGATCTACTAATCGGCACCGAGCACTATTACTCGCTTCTCCTTCCAAATCAGCAGAAGGTCGGCAGAGATGGTGCCATGCTACAAAACACGAAACTCGGATGGATTGTAGCAGGCAGAGTTAAATCTAAAACTCAATCAGCCACAGCCTGTGGTGTCGGTGTCGGTGAAGAAACTGACGCACTGATTGAAAGGTTTTGGAAGCTAGATAATTTGGAAAACCAGACGAAACATCGATCTCCGTCAGAGGCACATTGTGAGAAACACTTTATAGAAACTCTGAAGAGAGCAGAAGACGGACGATTTATTGTGAAATTGCCGTTCGCCGAGCACCCTTCAGCCCTGGGGGAGTCGAAAGAAATTGCGATCAAAAGGTTTTTAGCACTAGAGCGACGATTAACCGGTGATGTTCGGAAAGGTTATTCTGAGTTCATGAAAGAATATGAAGCCTTGGGACATATGAAGTTTGTTCCAACAACACATGTACCCAACAATCACTACTTCATACCACATCACTGTGTTCTGAAGCCTGACAGCAGCAGCACAAAGCTACGAGTGGTGTTCGATGCTTCATGCAAAACATCAAGTGGGAAATCTTTAAACGACATACTACATACAGGACCCACTGTTCAGAGCGAGCTAATGGCCATACTACTACGCTTCAGAATACACAAGTATGTGTTCACGGCGGACATAGAAAAAATGTACCGGCAAGTATGGATCAATCCAGATAATCAGTTCCATCAGCTTATAGTCTGGAGAAATGATCCATCCGAGGATATTAAGTACTATAGACTTAAAACCGTCACGTATGGAACCAAAACAGCTCCGTTTTTAGCCACGAAATGCCTAAATCATTTAGCAATCCGGTCACGGGACAACTACCCATTGGGGTCTGCGGCGCTTGAAAATGATTTTTACGTAGACGATTGCTTGACAGGTGCTGACTCAGTGGCAGAAGCAGTTCAAATCCAAAGTGAATTGAATAAAATATTGCTACCACACGGTTTCAAATTACGAAAGTGGTGTTCAAATAATGCAGAACTACTACAAGGAATACCAAAAGAGGATACTGTGAGCGATGTTAAGTTGGGTGAAACCTTGGACCAATACAGTGTTAAAACACTCGGTCTCATATGGATGCCCAATAAAGACAAACTTTGCGGACGAACGCAGCAAAGCGAAGCGCTGGTCATCACAAAGCGAGTGGTGTGCTCTGAGTTGTCACAAATCTTTGACCCATTAGGTTTGTTTGCGCCAGTGGTCGTAAAGGCAAAGATATTCATGCAACACCTCTGGGAATCAAAAATGGCTTGGGATGATGAATTGCCTTTAGAACTTCAGTCAGACTGGAAAACATATCGTTCTGACCTGCAAAGTCTAAATAAATTGCAAATTCCAAGACACATATTTGACGGAAAGGTTCCAGTCACGCAAGAACTACACACTTTTGTGGACGCCTCAGAAAAGGCCTATGGCGCAGCAATATACGTCCGAGCAACGTATAAAAATAAGCAAACCTCGGTGAGACTGCTATGTTTCAAGTCCAGAGTAGCACCCACAGCAAAGCAATCCTTGCCCAGACTAGAGTTGTGCGCAGCAGTCCTAGGCGCAGAACTAACGCACAGAGTCAGACAAGATTTACGCTTGTCGCTAGACACGGTTGCGGGGTTCTTTTGGACTGATTCATCCGTCGTGTTAGGGTGGATCAATGCAACAGCTTCCACTTACCACACATTTGTGGCAAATCGGATAGCTAAAATTCAAGAAGTGACGGAGCAGTGTCAATGGCGTCACGTATCATCCGCCAACAATGCAGCCGACGTCTTGTCCAGAGGAACAACAGCTAGCAAACTCTCGAGCAACAGTATGTGGTTTTATGGACCCCTGTTCCTATATGGATCAAAGGAAAGCTGGACAAAGATGCCAGCCATTATTTCAACGAACTTAGAACAAAAAACGAAATTCGCCAGCATGGCGGCCGCTAAAGACATATTCAGAGGGGAGATATACAACTGTAGGCACAGTAACTCCTTCTACAAATTACAACGAATTGTTGCGTACATGCTGCGGTTCTGTTATAAGTCTAATAGAGCGCCAACGAAGGCGCTATGTCTGGAGGAGCTAAGCCAGGCACGCATTATTATCCTGCGCACGATTCAGCAAATCGAATTTAACGCAGAGTGTAACCAGCTCAAACGGTACAAAACAGTGGACAAAAAGAGTTCTCTTGTATCATTGGCTCCCATCGTTGGATCTGATGGGTTAATTCGAGTAGGAGGCAGACTCGAACATTCAAACCTATCCGAAGACGCAAAACATCCAGTTCTGCTCCCCTACAATGACACAATTGTAAAAATGATCTTAAGAGAACTACATGAGACCAACATGCATTGCGGTGCCCAAGCCTTGCGCGCCATTGCTAGGCAACAGTATTGGATCATCAATGACAAAACAATGGCAAGAAGCATTGTACATAACTGCGTGCGATGTACCAGAGTCAAGCCCAAATTAATGAGTCAAATCATGGGAAATCTACCGAGCGAGAGAGTCACACAGGCTCGGCCCTTCTTTAACTCTGGAGTAGATTACTGCGGCCCCATATGGATTCATCACAAGATTCGAGGAAAACGTCCTGACAAGGCCTATATCGCAGTGTTCTGTTGCTTCGCCACGAAAGCAATTCATTTGGAGTTGGTAAGCGACCTCACAACAGACGCCTTTTTGGCCGCTCTCCGCCGGTTTCTTGGACGTCGAGGGAAGTGCCAGACGATCCATTGCGATAATGCAACAAATTTTATTGGAGCCAACAATAAATTAAAAGAGCTCGAAACCAGCATCTTCTCAACCAATGCGCAGGACTCCATAGTTCAGCATTGCAACAAAAGAGAAATAAACTTCAAATTCATTCCCCCACGAGCACCATCCTTCGGTGGCCTATGGGAAGCTGCGGTGAAATCCGCAAAACGGCTGCTAGTATCAATTACAGCCACGGCGTCTTTGACGTTTGAAGAACTCAACACTGTGGTCGTTGAAGTTGAAGCGATCCTCAACTCACGGCCGATTACTCCCATGTCATCAGACCCCACTGACGAATCAGCTTTAACGCCAGGACACTTCCTGATTGGAGAACCACTAACTGCTCCTCCTGATACCAACATCATTCCGGGCGGCAAACCATTAGTAAAAAGATGGGAACTGGTATCACGACTGAAGCACGCCTTTTGGAAACAATGGTCATGTGAGTACCTGCAAGAACTTCAGAATCGACACAAGTGGAAGCATGCATCTCCGAATATTAAAGAGGGATTGTTAGTCCTTATAAAAGAGGACAACGTGCCTGTAATGAACTGGCCTATGGGAAGAGTTCTCAAAACATATCCCGGACCGGACAACCTCGTTCGGGTAGTGGATATCAAAACGTCATCTGGAGTATTCAAGAGACCAGTGACTCGGCTAGCGCCACTGTTCCCAGAAGAAATCAACAACAAGCGCCCATTAGACGACACCCTCAAGGCGGACCAGTCTGATGAGCCGCCTGTACAACGCAAAAAGGAAACACTCTCATCAATGCCTGTGGTTCTAGCGCTTATGTTGTTACTTCCACTAGCCATGGCAACGCCAATTAAGGTAACGGAGTTCAGTAATAAGCCAGGAATATTCTACGAACGGTTGGGAACCACGAGAATGGTAGTGTCAGAATGGACGATGATAGTATACTACGACTTGGATCCCTACTGGAATGATATGAAGGTACTTTCAGGTGGAGTAACGGAACTCGCACACAAATGCCAGGAATTGACCAACGTAGCAGCATGCAGTTCCATCCTAGAACATTTTAAACATATAATTGCAGAACTTGAGGCAGGAAATAACCTGATGCATCACTCTCGGCAACGTAGATCACCGTTTAATGTTGTTGGAACTATGGCCAATTCATTATTCGGTGTACTCGATTCCACATACGCAGAAGAGATGGTCAAAACTATCACTAAGGTGAAGGGTAATGAGAACTTCCTCCTACAGCTGCTTCAGAACCAGACGTCCATTGTTGACTCCACCATCAATTTGGTGCGAAAGGGAAGGTTGGCTACCAACAACCGCTTACGATCTTTGGAACAGCAGATGACCCTCATAAATAAGCAACGAGGACAGTACCAAGGCGCACATTTAGAGCAAGCGTTTATGATCCTCACGACACAATTGAATCTACTTGCAAATGGTTTACAGCGAATGCAGAGTGAGATAACTAATGTATTGACTGATGCTCGCCACAAAACAATCAGTCCAATTTTAATATCACCTACACAGTTACGAGACCAGCTCGACCAAATGCGGGATCATTTACCACCCGACCAGATCTTGCCAGTAGCCACAACGGATGTTGTTCAGCTATACAAAATAATGTATGCGCAAGGCAGTACGACTGATACTCACGCCATTTTTCGAATCACAATACCATTGGTGTCGTCAGAATTATTGGATGTCTTCAGCATCGTGCCCATCCCAATATGGGAATCGAAAGGTTGGACGCTGTACAATCTTCAGACACCGATCATAGCTGTCAATGCCCATAGAGATCGCTTTATTGGGTTTAGTGAAGACGAATTCAAAAGATGCACTTCTATAAAAATTGAGCAGCATATTTGTTTCAATCACTTAACGGCATACAATGTTGACAGTCGATGCGAATTCCAGTTATTTAATAACAAGACTGGAACAGAATGTCACAGAAATCCTGTGCACTCTAGCATGGTGTGGTTGAAAACTCACCAATCTAACCAATGGATCTTCGCGACCAAGGACTCCATGGAACTTCAGGCAGTATGCAGTGGAGTTTCATCAACAGTCAACATAAAGGCGACTGGTATACTGAAATTGCCCATTGGTTGCACAGCACGCAATTTCAATATAAGTTTGACCACATTCGGCACTATGACCACTGAAGTACAAACTTCGTTCAGTCGATTCGGAAATATCTCCGAGCCCCTAAAGCCCATAGAGGAACCATCAGAATTCGGGTTAAGGGCCCAATCACCAAGTATAGACGACACAGAATTAGAGATCCTACAACATCGGTTAGCTGATCTACAAAGAAAAGATGCACCGTACCAACTGGACCACCAGACAACTATGTCATACACAGCATTTGCCATTTCCGTCATCATACTGATACTGATAGGCATTCTCATCATGCGACACAGACGGTCGATTTGGACGCCAAAGCTTAGAGGGACTACAAGAAGTTCAATTCCCGAACCTACCCCAAGACAATTTACTATAGAGCTGGACGACGGTTTAACACCTGTTCAACGGCCGGGAGAATGTTAAGTCATAAGCATTTAATATTTAGGTCACAAGAACACGATTTACACATAACAAAGACACAAGTACAATAAATATATAATAAAGAAAATATTAACCTACATAAAACGATGAACATTAAAAAAGACCAAACACTACAGAAACAACAAACTGAAAAGCAGCAAGAACTGCTGACATTACAAGTTCATGCAACCGACAAAATATTGCAGAATTACACTTTTAAAATTGTTAATTTATCATTTTTATATTTTTGCTATATTTCCATTAATTTACCACTTAAGCAATATCTATGTATCGAATTAGCTATAAATATTGAACCTTTATATGAATAAAATCAGTCTCAGACAAATCTACTCTGAACTCAATAATTTCTCCACGTCCAATTTGTTCAAGTGCAAGTTGCGGCAACAACCCAGCAATCGGTTTATGTACCCTTTGCTTCTATTCAAACATTTCAGATAAACAGCTTTTATCGGTGACAGCGACGCTGGCACCATAGATGGACTTTGGTTGAATAGTTTTGATTGGTCAGAGCTTTATGCTGACATGTAGGTTCCCAGGATGGGCACTTGTTTATGAATTTGGAGCAAAAGGGGTTTGATGTTTACGTCTACTGTCGTCGATAAAGGCGTGTGAATGGTTTATGTCTATGTTTATGTCTGGATGCCAATGATAATGCTATGGGAAAGGGTTTGTGTCTAGCCTATTTGAATTATTCCCACAGTAGGCTCTGGAATGTTGTTTATATACGATTTGATAGGTATGGCAGGGTATACTGGTTTTATGGGGGATTCGTTATCTAGGGTATTTGCAGATACATTAAGTGTATCTGTGGATACACTACTCGCCCCTCCTTTAGAAATTTCAACATCCTTGTTGAATTCGACAACAATTTCTTTGTGGTTGGCTAAACGCTTATAAGTGAATATTATATAAATTGTTATGCTTACAACTATAAGTATTAGGCTTATAAATACAATCCATTTGTAGACAATATCTTGTTTTTGTTGTTTGATTAATGATTCTTTAAGTTTTAAAATTGGTGTTGGTTCATGTAGAGTTACATTGGTACTTGACAATATTATTTTATATTCATTTATATTCTTTGAAGTAGTGAATTTGATATTTCTTATTTCAAGTGTACATTGGCTTAATTGTATAATATTATTTCCTTCAATTGTTTTATTAAATAATTCACAATTTTGGTTAATTTGCGTTTTACTTAAATTATATGTTATTACAATATTTGGTTCAATGTATTTTATAAATTCTTTTTCTGAAATAAAAGTGTGTTGACAAATTGCTAATTGATTTGTAAGGATCTTTGAAATACATTGTAACTGACCAACTGACCCTAAATATTTTTGATCCATTACATCCACTAAAGGATTTGCAGAATTTTCCAAATAATAAACACTTTTATTATTATTCATAAAATATTCAAATTTATCATTTATGTCAATTTGGCGGCCTAAATTATCTGGATATTTAATTATTCTGTATTTTTGAGTTTCATTAAAAGATGTTGGTATATGGGCTAAAATAAAAGTATTTTTGGTTTGACTGCATATCCAAGCTGAAGTCTTTATTGATAATAATTTTTCTTCATTAATGTCATCTAACTCTTCATGTTTTAATATTTTAGGATTAAATATTCCAATTCTTGTTAACTGAATCCCCATTTGTAAATCTTCAATGTATTCTAGAAAAATGTGTAAAGAGTATCTAAAAAGGTGCAAGGCTTCATTTTCCTCTTCTTCCCGTATTAATTTATTTATGTCTTCTGTATGTTTATTTATTATACCAATGATTTCATTAAGTTCTGAATTTTCTATCATATTTTCTTTTATATTATTTAATTTTACTTCTAATTCTTTTTTATCTTCTTCTGTTAGTGTACCAAACAAATATTTGTGAGCTGATCCTACAATATTTACTAATCCCCGTTTTTGTCTATTTGATGGGATAATCCCTTTTATTTCATGTTTTAATTGTTTAAGTGCTAATGCTATATCTGGAATTGTTTTATATAAATTTTCATATTTTATAAATTCTTGGTATGTATTTAATATTTTTGTTTGATTTATTTCTATCATGTGGTGTTCGTAATTAAGAGGTATTTTTATAGTTCCTGTATTCAATAGTAAATAGCCATTTTTTGAAGTAATTGGGACAATACTAATTTGTTGAGCCGTTATTAATGGTAACGTTGTCCATGGTACTATTATTATCACTTTCAATATCAGAGTCAGAATTTTCAACATTTCTGGAATAACGAGAAAAATTGCGTTTTTTAAGTTTTTTAAATTTACTTTTGTGTTTTATTACTTTGTGACCCCTATTTATTTCCTGCCAGTGTTTTTAATCTTTTTGTATAATTTTTCCTGTTTTCTTAAATGGATTAACAAGTTTCGGCTTACGTTTCATATCTTTTTCAACTTTTGCATAATTTAAATCTACCTCATACTCTTCCCGTTTTTCATTAATTTTATCAATTTTTGATTCTTTTATTTTTTGGACATTTTTATTAGGTTTCATACCGAAAATAAATATTTCAGCAGGTGTTCTACCTGTAGTGTCATGTGTTATTTCATGATTTTAAACATATGTAGCTTTTTCGATATTCATGAGCTTGTCTTCAGCATCATTAAGTGTATTTATGATTCGTAATTTTTCATTAATTGTTTTGTGAACTCTTTCTATATCAGCTATACCATTCTTGCTACTAGTAATTTCGATCTCAATATTTTCTTTTTCTAACCAATTTTGTAATGATTTGCATACTAATCCGGGATCTTGATCCATTTTTATTATTTTTGGTTTACCTAACATATTAAATATTTTAAGTAATGCTTTTTTACTTTCGATCCAATCTGTGGTATGAGTTTCTATAATTGAAACAAATTTTGAATAGATATCAATACAAGTTAAAAATTTTCTTTGATCAATAAAATAATAGTCAATTACATATTTTTCACGGATATTTTTACTTTCAGGGGTTTTTTCAAATGTTAATGCTACTTTTCTATGTTCTGCCTTGCATAAATTACAAATATCGCATTTATTAATTATATTTTGGATTAATTTTTGTGCATCTGGAAAATAGTATTTAGCTTTAAAATCTTCATATGTTTTTTTAATACCTTGATGAATAGTTTTCTCATGAATATTAATTACTTTCTCGTGAAAATCTGCGTAGGTAGATATATTAGGAAGTATTACTGATGTTTTCATTAATTTTTTTCCCAAATTTGGTTTAATTAATTCCATGAAAGCCCTTTGAAATATTGCGAAATCTTCGTCATTATATATGTACATTACAAAATTGTGTCCACATACAAATTTAAGAATAATATCTTTTGCTGTACGTTCCGTCATGTTACTATATTTTATTGTATTAATTGTTTTATTAAAATACCGGACTAATTCATTACTATCTTCATTTCCCTTTTCAAATATTAATTGGTGACTGAAAACATTAATTGGACGCTCTGTAATCTGAATACAATTGCCATTATCTTCTTGGGCGCTATGTATGAGTAGCTCCTGTGCTTTGTAAATCATCTTCGTTTTGAAATGTTTCTTCTAGTTGTTCATTATTTGATTCTTTTTTAGGTAGCCTAGATAAGGCGTCTGCTACATAATTTTCCTTTCCTTTAATGTAATTCATACCACAATCATATTGACTAAGATATATTTTCCATTTTTGTAATTTCATATTAGGTTCTTTAATATTGTGTAACCAAACTAGTGGTTTATGATCGGATGTAATTTTAAATTTTCTTCCAAATAGATAGGGTCGGAAGTACTTAGTTGCCCAGACTACGGCTAATAACTCTTTTTCGATAGTTGAATAATTTATTTCATGATCATTTAATGTTCTACTTGCATAGCAAACTGGTCTACCTTCTTGAGCTAGGACAGCTCCTAAAGCATAATTACTAGCATCAGCAGTTAATTCAAATGTTTTTTCAAAATCTGGATATCTAAGGATTGGATCATTTGTAATTAGTGTTTTTAATTTTTCAAATGCTTCAACGTAATTATTATCTTTGACATTTATTTTTGAACCCTTCTTAAGGCACTGGGTCATTGGTTTAGCAATTTTTGCAAATTCTCTAACAAACTTTCGGTAAAATCCACAAAGACCAATAAATGATTTAATTTGTTTAGGAGTACTTGGAATTTTAAAATCGTGAATAGCTTGAATTTTATTTGGGTTTGTTTTAATTCCTTCAGTAGTAATTATATGGCCTAAAAATTCTGTTTCTCTTTTCATGAATTCGCATTTATCTAATTGAAGTTTAAGATTGGATTTTCTTAATCGGACGAAGACTTTTTGAAGGGACTGAATATGTTCTTGTAAGGAGGTCGAAAATATAATAATATCATCTAAATATACTAGGCAATGAGTTCCTATTATATCGTGAAGAATATTATTCATACATCGCTGGAATGTAGCAGGAGCATTTTTTAGACCGAAAGGCATTCTAGTATATTCATAGTGTCCTTTCTTGGTGGAAAAGGCTGTTTTTTGAATTGATCTTGGGTCCATTTCAATTTGATGGAATCCCTTTGCCAGATCTAACGTTGTAAAATATTGACATTTTCCTAACTTATCTAGTATTTCATCCATATTGGGAATGGGGAATTTATCGTCAATAGTTATCTCGTTAAGTCCTCTGTAATCAATAGCCATACGAAATTTTGGAATGCCCGATGCATCCATGGGTACTATTACTATAGGACTACAATAAGGAGATTTAGATTTGCGGACAATACCTTGTTTAATCATATCTGCTATTTGGTTTTCTACTTCATTGTCATAAATATAGGGATAAGTATATGGTCTTCTATAAATGGGATCTTCATGTTTAGTTTTTATTTTATGTTTGATTTCATTTGTGAAGGTCAAATTGTCACCCTCATGATACTGAATATCAAAGAATTTGGACATTAGAGAATGTAGTGCCGATTTTTCCTCACTGTTGAGATGATCATCTCGAATATAACTAGTTTTTAATTCTGTTTCCAATGCGTAAATGTGTTCTTCATCCTCTAACATGTTTGTATAATTTTTGTTATGTTCCTTTATTATATTGATCATTGGAAATTCGTAATTATTTAGTTTAACAGTATTCTTTCCAAAATCTATTTGGGCTGATGTAAGGTTTAAAATATTACGTCCTAAAAGAAAATCGTAATGATTGGAAAATTCTTTGACAAAAAATTTTTGTTTTGATTTAAATAATTTTGGAATTATAAATTCAATGGATTTATTCAAAGTGACTGAATTTCCTACTGTTTGAACTTTTATATTATTCTCTTTAATTGGATATTTTAAAAAATTTTCATTTATTAAACTTATACTGGAACCTGTGTCAATAAGGCAAATGCATGGTCTATTATCAATTTTTATTTTTATTGCTGTTGTGTTTCTTCCGAGGCTTGTGTCTGAAAATTTTCAACTATTTCCATTGGTTCTGGTCTATTCTGTTGGTCTGATTGTTTTTGAGGAACATTAACAGACCGATTATAATTTGGAGAGTTTTGACCTGAAGGATTTTGAGATTATCTATAATTATTATTATAGTTTGAATTAAAATTTCTATTTGAATCAAAAGTATTTTGTCTTTGTTGATAATTATATGTCCCACGATTATTATAATTTTGACTCCTATTGTTTCCTACATTCTGATTGAAATTTTGGTTTCTGTCCCTTTGATTATTATTAGAATTATTAGTATTAGAAGTATTAGATGTGGAGACCATTGGTATATTATATCGATTTTCAACACTTCGGGAAAAATTATATATATCATCATCATCATAAAGACCTACAGCTTGAGCAGCTTGTTTTAATTTAGTTGGAGTTTATATATCGTATTTTCATATAGATATGTACACTCGTAATGGTAATTTTTCACGAATTACTTCTGCTATATGATCACCTAATATTCTTGAAGACTTAACTTATTACAAATTTTACTTGTCTGTTTGTCTAAATCATCAATAAACTTACGTAAACTATTTTGATATTTAATTTTATGTAAATCCATGATCATGAGATGTGGGGGTTTTGATGAGTTGAATTCACTGATGAGTAAGGTTCTTAATTCATTCCAGTCCTGGGTTGAATTCCTAAGAAGAATTGTACGTGCAGGTCCAACGATGAGGTTTAGTATAGCTCCTTGAATGATTTCATTCTGAGTAGACGATGTTGTTTTGTATTGGGTAATCAAGTTATCAACACTTTTTATAATTAGTGCTAAATACATTGTATCACCATCAAATTTGTCAATTTGTTTTAGTTGCATGAAGAAATGATTCATATTGCTGTCAGATAGGATGTGCCTTGCTGCAGCTGATGTGGATGCTTGTTCAGATTGCATTTTAAAGTTTATTTATTTAATTTGGTATATATATGTTTAAATTGTCTTGATTATATTAATAATTTTATTTTATTTGTTTATTTCAAATAGACATTAGAAATCCTTATTCGTGATTTAACTAATGCTGAGTTCACTGGTATTAAAAATGTTTTTATTTAATGTTTATTGCACTTCACACTAGAAATCCTCATTCGTGATTTCACTAATGTTTAGAAATGTTTATAGATTCGTTTTGCGGATACAATAAATTCGCGATGTATTTAGTTCGATACTTAAAACACGCGAGGATAATTGTATCCTACCGACTGCGCCAATTATATGTTTTAATTCCCGATTTAAAATAAAAAAATAAAAATTAGGATTTTTATTTTATAAGTTTTATTATTAAATTCAAGAATGAGTTATAAAGATATCCTATTGGATTGATCGTTGATTATAAACTGATTTTACAAATTCAATTTTCTTATAACTATAGCTTTTATCGGTGACAGCGACGCTGGCAGCATAGATGGACTTTGGTTGAATAGTTTTGATTGGTCAGAGCTTTATGCTGACATGGATGGGATGGGCACTTGTTTATGAATTTGGAGCAAAAGGGGTTTGATGTTTACGTCTACTGTCGTCGATAAAGGCGTGTGAATGGTTTATGTCTATGTTTATGTCTGGATGCCAATGATAATGCTATGGGAAAGGGTTTGTCTATTTGAATTATTCCCACAGTAGGCTCTGGAATGTTGTTTATCCCATTCGACCCCGAAGTTGCCTGTGAGCAATTTCAAAAGTTTAACGGCTATCGGTAGTCGGTGCTTTTGTTTTTGTCTGCTTATTCTTCGAGATAACGGTGCTTTGATGTGTATACTTATAATGTAAGCAAAAAAAATTCTAGTTTGCGCATCATTTGACGAAATTATTTGGAATGTGCTGGACGTGCCTCGCGTAAAAAGTGTTTGTTGTATTGTGAGGTATATTCAAAAAAAAGTGATTTACTTTTAAATTATGCATTAAAAGTGGAAGAATGTGAGTGAAATTTGTTAATAAATGAATTCTTTAATGCATGTTGTAGTTCAATCTAATTGATTTCTATTAAAAAACAGCTGAGGAATTTTCAAAGTATTAAAGTTGCTTGTGAGCAACCTTGGGCCATTGCACCACCAAAATATGAGACCAAAAGAAAAAGGTTTATCAAATGATGATATTGAGAGAATTGTCAACTTCGATTGGGATGTCTCCAGTGACGAAGAAAGTGGTGATGAAATGGAAGACATCTCTGAAGACAGGGACAGAGATAGAGACAGGGATAGGGATAGGGATAGGGAGAGGCAAGGTGGGAGGGGGCCGGGGGATAACGGAGTCGTCAACAATCTCGGCAAGGACGTGCGCGGCAAGAAGCACGACGTCAATATCAACATCATATCCGACGGGGGCACTGGCCACGCCCACCCGCACCGCAAACTGGGCGGCGGTGCCAGCGGCAGCGCCAGCAGCAACCGTTGCCGCCAGGTCCAGGGTCCGGGTGGTCAGGGGTCAAGTCCGGGGCATCGCAGCTCCCTGAAACTGACCGCCGAGTGCCTCTCGAACGTCACGGCCTCCACCTACTGCATCGGGAATGGGAGCGGAAACGGAACCAGCATCGCCATCCCGGACGACAGCAGCACCAGCAACTACGGGGACGGGGAGGAGAGCTTCGTGGTGAGCAGCATGATGGTGCCGCCGCAGCGGTGGCCTCCGGGCGGCGTCGACCTCCTGCGCCACAAGGACGTCTCGTTCAGCGAGTGCAGCAGCAGCACATTCTCTTCCAGCACTTTGGAACGGGACCTGGAGATCATGGACCAGCTGGAGCGGGAACGGAGCATGGACATCCAGGAGATGTTGCAGCGGGATCGGGAGAGGGAGCGGGAACGGGAACGGGAGAAGGGGGGTCGTGGGCGGCAGCTGCCGGACATCGAGAAGCTATATGCCCAGCGGTCGCCCAAGGGGGGCGGCAAAGGGGGCGTGGCCAGGGACGGCAGCGGTGAGGGCGGCCTGGCCCTGGTCCTGCCCGGCAGCGATCCCCTCAGCAGCCTCTCTCAGACCCAGTCCCAGTTCCTGGCCACGGAGTACAGCCTCTGCTCCACTCTGGAGACTAGCGGAGGGTCAGTGGCGCCGCCGTCGGACGAGATCCTTCCGAAGGCGTCCCAGATCCGGCAGAACATCGAGGAGGTGGACGACGAGGAGGTCGTACCGCCGGACTTCTACGACAGCTATAACAGGAACCCCAATGTCAAAATGTATTAAATGTAAAGTACACCTATGCTGTAACAACAATAAAAACTGTTGTATGTCTCACCATACTTAAAAATTGAAAATAAACAAAAATAACCATCAAATAAAAATGTGTTCTTTAATATACACTATGGCCCAACGTTGCCCACAAGCAACATCCG
This sequence comes from Drosophila ananassae, assembly GCF_017639315.1. NCBI lineage: Eukaryota > Metazoa > Arthropoda > Insecta > Diptera > Drosophilidae > Drosophila > Drosophila ananassae. The sequence continues at coordinate 92,728 of NW_025319097.1, read as the reverse complement.
GTAGCGCCCAAACTAGTGGGGGTGGGGAGTTCAAACTTTACTCAAATACTGCTTGGCCCAATACAAACAGAATACAACAAAAAAAAATTTTTTTTTTCGACAGGGAAAAAGTTGGGGTCGAAAGGGTTATATACGATTTGATAGGTATGGCAGGGTATACTGGTTTTATGGGGGATTCGTTATCTAGGGTATTTGCAGATACATTAAGTGTATCTGTGGATACACTACTTGCAAAGGTTCCAATCCAGAGAAAGCTATAGTCATCATTCTCTGAAAGGAGTTTGGCGCTATTTTTAAACTGAATGGTAATCGCGTGAAACGATTTGAAACATTATTCGTTGAAAAGGATGTTATATCTCGTGAATTTTTTTCGAGTTAAATTTGGTGAAAACCGGACATTAAGTCGAGACATGAGAAATACTTTGCTCTACCTAGTTGATCTAAAATGTCATCGATTCTAGGGAGTGGAAATTTATGAGATAAGAGTTTTTTATTAATTTGACGATAATCTATTACTAATCGCTAATTTGGGAGTGACTTTTTTGGTACTAGCAAAAGTGGGCTATTATAAGGTGATACAGAGGGTTCTACTATTTTATCATTAATGAGTTTTTGGACTTGTTTTTGAATTTAGTCTTGTTAACTATGAGGGTTTCTGTAATTTTTTGTATATACGGGTTCATCATCACTTAATCTCAGTTTTTGTTCGTAGAAATTATTTGTAGTGATCGCTTCGGTTTCTAGTCCGAATACATCACTATACTGGGTGCATAATTTTGTAAGTTGATCATTGAATTGAGGTGGGAAGTTTTTTGTAAGTTGGGATAATACAGTTTTTTTACGGTTTTTGGGGTCTGTTTTTACTACATCGTAGTTTGAAAGTGGTTCATGATGAATATTTTTAATATTAACTACCTGATCTATATTTGTGGTATTTAGTAGTTTTACATATGCATTCTGGACTGTTGCTATGGTATTTGCTATATAGATACCTTTATGAATCTCTTGATTCGGAATCAATACACTTTTTTCTTCGGAATTTATCTTAATTTTTCGGATGACTTGGGATCTTGCTGGCAGAATTAGGGAGTTGTTGCCAGAACTGTATGTTATCGGAACATAAATTGGACATTTGAGATTATTTGGTCTAATTACAAGCCAGTCTTCAGAAGGCTTGAAGTCTAATTGACAATTGTACCTTTTGATAAAATCTATTGCACTATATGGAATTGCACTATATGGAAATCGTGTGGGATGATGTACTTCGAAGTCTGAATTTCAATAGAAGTTATGCCTTTTGATCTTGGTTTATACCCTGTATGTTTATGATATGATTATCTTGAATGTTTTGAAAATTATCAGAATTTTCCTTTAATGCGGAAATTTCTGCAGCTGTATTCTAGTAGTAGAAAAACTAATTCTTTTCCTGTTGCTGCGTTTATGAAACTAACGAATGTACTTTGACTGAGATTTATAGTGTGAATTTTGTTGTATTTTACTGACGTGTATCTAAAGGTGTTTGCGAGTTTTCCGAATTCGTTTGGGCTATCCTAATATTGTTATTTTGGTTATTATTATTATTACCGTTATTATTGTTGTTTCCCCTACGGCTATTTCCGCCGCGGTTGTTTCCACCACGGTTATTTCCGCCGCGGTTGTTGTTTGTGTAATAACTGTTATTTTGGTTACCGTTATTTCTGTAGTAGCTAGTGTTTTGATTATAACCGTTATTTTGGTAATATCTGGTATTATTATAATTACCACTACCGCTATAATTGTTTCTGAAATTATTACCGCGATAATTATTTCCTCGTTGGGTGTATAATATTGAATTGGCATTAACTTTTGTATTTCAGTAATGCATTGTATGTATTTTGTGACGGCTTCATTCATAGTTACGAAAGTGCCTGCTTCCAATATTGTTTTGAGACGGCCATGCCTACAGTTTTTAACCATTGTGGTGTTGGCCTCCTTGGTACTGAATTTGTCAGCGTGTTAGGAGTTTTCTTAAGTTGTCTATTTCCGTCGTGAATTTTTCCGCGGTTTTGCCTTTCTGGGTTGTTTTCGCCATTTTGGCTTTAATTATGTCAGAGGTTTCTCCGACTATAGTGTCTTGTAGCTTTCTGATTATTGCTTCTATAGTTCTTTCATTTTGGACTCTGTATGAAGTTGATCCAATTATTTTGGATTTAATTACTTCTACTGCCAAATTCTCTAATGTGCCTTTCGTTAGGTTAACTAACCTCAAAGCTGTTATAAATCTTTGAAGGTGGAACCTTTGCCCTTTAAATTCAGGAATGGCATTCGATATTTCTCTAATGTATGCTCTTTGGGCAATGCTCTCGTCAGCCATTGTGATTGGTTTTAATTCTACAATGCTGTCGTTAAATTCAGAGTCGGTCAAGTCCTGGTCTGATAATTCAGATTGAGTAAGGACTGCCGGAATCGTAAGGTTGTTAATATCGCTTTCTTCTATTTCTTGTTGGTCAATAACTTCTTTTGATTCTGGTTCGTCACCAGCTTCTATTGCTATTGAAGTATTGAGAATAGTAGGTATTGAAAGATTCTTTCATTGAAATATGGGTCCTTTTCATATGTTTTGTTTATGGCTCTTTGTGTAGTCATACTCGAATTATTTTTTTTTTTCAATTTTCTTTATTTTATTTATTTTTATTTCATTTTATTTTCATTGTACATAAAGATTAGATTATTCAAGAACATATGAAATCGTTTTTATATCAGAATTTGGCAGTGAGCGTTGTTATTTTTTTTTTGTTATATATACTATATATAAAAAATTTCTTTTTGTTTTTGTTTTTTATATTTTGTCCAGATCGATAGCCTGGCTTTTATTAATCGCTCTTTTTGCTATACATTTATTATGAAAAATGTATGCTTTGTACAAAATGAATGCGATCAAAATGAATACAATAATTGATAATAGGATATTTGTCAATTCTGTGTTCATTGTGTTGGACTCAATTTTATTATTACATTTGCTGTGGAGTCCACGTGTTTTTCATCTTCTAAACCCATTTTGGGTATTTTCTCAAAAATTGGTATATAATTTTTTGTGTAAGTCCTATAATTTAATTTATTATTTCATCTCATAAAAAAAAAAACTTGCCCTATTGGCTTTATATATATTGTGTTTTGTTTGTTCTTCTTTTTATTTTTTTTTTCATAAAAATCTGCCTATATTTTTTTTATATATATTGGTTTTTTTTTTGTTCTTATTTTTTTTTTTACATGAAAAACCTGCCTATTTTTGCGCGGTTCCCACTGCATACGTACAGCCCACCTCCCGTCCAACCGACCGAGGGACGCTGCCGCGTAACGTACGGCTCGAATCGCGGGAATAGATCCGAGATAGATAAGCGAGGATTAGGAGAAAGATATCACGAGGAAGAGTGTTGCACAGATAAGGCGGTTAATATAAGCGATTTAAAATTGTTAGTAGAGCAAAGTGACAAGATGTGGTAGAGACCATTGTAGTCCGAACTTAATACACTGACCGGATCGTGTTGGGCATATGTCGAACTACAATGGCTGAGGAGTAGAGGACGAAAGTTTCTCGTCCTTCTATTAGGAATGTTAAAATTTAAGCGTGTTAGTAAATGCTGGCTGTCTATATTTCCATAAATAAGATTATATAGAAACATGACAACCAGCATCGTTCCACGGTTTGTTAATGATGGTAAGTTGATTAGTAAAAGTCTACTATGATAAGAGGGGAGGTAAAGATTTGCATCCCAATTAAGTCCCCTAAGCGCAAAAGTAAGGAAGTTTTTTTGTACAGATTCAATGTGATCTTGGTGTACTCCATATTGAGGACTCCAGACACACGATCCATACTCAAGAATCGGACGGACCAGTGATGTATATAACGTGACCATCTTTTAATAAAACCAAGCACACCCATAGCTTTATTAACCATGGTAGATACATGGTCGGTAAATTTAAGTTTCAAATCTAATAGGACACCTAGATCGTTAACCTGAGTTAATCGTTCTAAGGCGTTCCCATAGAGAAAGTACATAGCGTGGTGAGGACTAGATCGGTAAAAACACATAAGTTTACATTTCGATCCATTAAGCTTTAGGTTATTTGCTAAACACCAATTTTGAAGTTTATCCAAATCGGATTGAAGTCTAGACTGGGCGCTAGTGAATTTATACTGAAGGCATAGCTTAACGTCATCAGCGTACATAAGTACAAGTGAATTAGTTAAGGCAAGGGGCAAGTCGTTAATAAACAGAGTAAAAAGTAGAGGTCCAAGATGGCTTCCTTGGGGACCCCCGATGTGGCGCGGACTAAACGCGAGGTAACATCTTTAAAGAAAACACGTTGGGTTCTCCCTGATAAGTAGCTCGAAATCCACGTAGGAAGATCAGTTGGGAATCCCAAAAGACTGAATTTACTTATAAGAAGCGAATAGTTAACAGAGTCAAATGCTTTAGCGAAGTCAGTGTATATGGCGTCTGTTTGTAAGCCATTCCGGAAGCCATCCGTGATAAAAGATGTTAGCTCCAATAAGTTGGTAGTGGTGGAGCGGCGCTTCATGAAGCCATGCTGGCACGGAGTTATTATTGAAGTACATAGGTGTTGCAAATGTGGAGTGATAAGTTTTTCAAAAAGCTTTGGAATTGCTGACAATTTAGAGATGCCTCTATAATTAGCAGCGTCGGATTTTTTTCCCTATTTTATGCAGCGGAATAATAAAGGATACCTTCCACATAAGGGGAAAGATCGAAGTTTCCAGCGATAGATTAAAGAGTTTAACAAGCGGTTTGCACAGTGCCTCGGCGCAGTACTTCAGAACACAGCCTGGTACTCCATTAGGGGCTGACGAATACACGGGCTTAACCTTAAGAAGATCCGATAACACACCATTTTGATCGAAAGATGGGCAAAATATAAGGTTGGCTGATTGGATATTATAAGTGTAAGGCTGAGCTAAACTGCTGCTAGGTGAATAGGTAGTTTGAAAAAACTGTGCAAAGAAATCGGCCATTGCCTGATCGGTGTTCGCATAAGAGTTCTCAAACGTAAGCAGTGGGGGAAAAGATACATGTTTACGCTTAGTGTTTACAAAGTTATAAAACTGCTTCGGATCCTGAGTAAACTGAATCCTGCAGCGGCGAATATAACTCCTATAATATTCTGCGTTATGCACGGTGAAATTGGACCGAGCTTCTAAGTATCTTGAATAACTAACTGTACAGCCAGATAATCTATGTTTGTTTAAAAGTCTACTCATACTATTCTTTAAATTTATAAGGTGCCTTGTATACCAAGGCGGATTAGTTGAAGCGGACGGATATTTCCACGGCACGCAAGCGTCGAAAAATATGTTCAAAGTGTAATAAAATTTTTGTAATGCGATGTTTATATCCTCGCATGCCAGTAAATCAGACCAATCAAATTCCAAAATTAACTTGTTTAATTTCATAAAGTCAGCCTTACGAAAGAAACGAACTTTCTGAGATTTAACTGTAGACTTAAGGTCAATAAAGTAATTATTTTCGATTGAAGCCTCAAGAGTGGGATGATATGGATCCTCAGGGTTAGAAAGGGGCAAAGTTCTGGAAAGAGTAAATCCATCAGGATCAGAAACGAAACATAAGTCCAACAGCCGACCTAAAGAATTTCTAACGTGGTTAATTTGCCCGAGTGACATGTCGAATATGCCCTCAGGAAGTCATGGTGGGAGTTAAGCTGTAAAGACGGTGAATTATCAACATTTGACCACATAAGTTCTGGGATATTAAAGTCACCCAGAGCTATCAGCTGGTCACCATCAGACAGACGATCGAAAACCAAACGAATAGCGGACAATTGTTGCCAGTATGTTGGCGGTTCGGACAAAGGTGGTATGTACGAACAGGTAACATACAAAGATTGATCGGACAAAGTGATTTTGATGCAAAGAAATTCAATGTCACCAAACTCTTGTGATTTTACTTCTTCAGAAGCGAATTTGGAGTCTACAAAAATTAGCACTCCTCCTCCCCTTCGCAAAGTTCTATCACATATAAAGGTGGTGTACCTACTAGGAAAACCTTCGGAGCTTAAGATCTCCGGCTTTAACCAAGTTTCTGTAAATACTATAATGTGGGATGGGAAACAAAAATGTGTTTCGATGGTGGGATCACCTGCAAGGGTTTTGGTGCCGCCGTAACTAATACTGCGGCATCAGTGCGTACCGGGGGTCCGGACGGTTTATTACACTGTTTGGTGACTGTTACAGGAGTTTGAATTATTGGGTCTGGGATCACTTGAAGCGATGCCACAGAGGTCATATCGGACAATTGCTCATTGATTCCGAGACATTCGGAAGCCGAATTTTTCTCAGGTCCGGCCCTTGGGGTGGCCAGAGATATAAGCGGCTGCATAGTTGTCAGCTGAGCAGGCTGAAGATTATTCGACCCGAGCACATCACTAAAAGCGGATTTCTTACGCTTTGGAGACTCGTTAAGTAGTTGAAGACTACTAAGCTGTGTATCGAGCGCACAGAGTTGGTCATTGATTTTTCGAAAACCACTAATCAACTCCTTGAAACCGCTTTTAGTCTGCCTCATGAACCACCTCATTTCGTCCTGAACAGCACGACAACCGTCACAGCAAAAGTGGAGACCAGATCTACGTGAGATTGCATCCGAAACTGAGGCCATGAACCCGGCACACTTAGCGTGTAAAACGTTTTCACAGAGCCAGCTATGGATGGTAGGCTGGGAAGACGAGATTGTCTTATTACAAGACTTCAACGCACAGACCAATTTAAAATCCATAATTATTAAAAATTTAAATAATTAATTTATTAAAAATTATTTAAAATTAAATAATTAATTTATTAAAAATTATTTAAAATTAAATAATTAATTTATTAAAAATTATTTAAAATTAAATAATTAATTTATTAAAAATTATTAAAAATTAAATAATTAATTTAATAAAAATTATTAAAAAAATTATTAGATTTCATTAATGAGGAACCTTGAACCACTATACCAAGGAAACCAAAGGGGGAGATGAAAGAGAGCAGTTGGTGCAAGCTAGTAAGATTTTTGTATGGTTTTCAGGCTACACGCTAATCGGTCAACTTTAATGTCGCTCAGTTTTACAAGAATTTTTTTATACTATAAAAAAATAAATTAAAAAAAATATGCAACGCAGTGCATGGGGGAAAAAAAATTTTTGCTCTCTTTCTTCGCAGAACTGTGATTCCAGGGGTCCTCTGCAGTCATTGGGGCATCTCTTCTTTATCCTTGGTAACTCCTGCTTTGGCGGTGGATTGTATTTTATTGTGTCTTTGGATATGTTTTGAATTGCAGTGTAGGTGGATGTGTGTGTGGCTGTGGTTTTTAATGTGTTCAACTTCGGCGTGAATTTTCACCGAGCTGTTCCATTCCAATTTACTTCCGCTATTTAGTAGCAGAACCGTTGAACCACACCACTTCGTTTTGCACACATCACACTCTACTTACTGCGATATTTGGTTTTCCATTTGAATCATAAGTGGCCGCTGCGGTGTGCGTGTTTTTTTTTTTTTTAATGTTTTAGTTGTGGATCTGCGACAAAGTGTTACAGTGTGTACCCTTTATGTACTCTTGGTACAGTGGGTGGTCGATATATATATATAAGATATTAATTGTGCATATTACACAATGCTGCATCATACATCTACGCGAACAAGCGCATCCACAACCACCTAACTTACAACACTCTATGTATTACTCGCGACCGCCCATGTGGAAGTCCAAGGTCCTTCCGAAGCACAACACAAATGCCGCGCAGTATTTGATTCCAGATCACAAGTGAATTTAATTTCTCAGGAACTGGCAGATAAACTCGGAGTTCAATCAGCAGCAACCGACATTACCATAAAAAGCATAGGAGGCAAACAACGAGCGAACTCCCGAGCTGTATTAAAAATGTTTTCATTAACTACTAATTTCAAAACACAAGTAGTGGCGTATATACTACCAGAAGTCATGACCAATCAACTATCTGAGCCAATTCTGCGCCGAAAAATCATTCCACCAGAACTTCATTTGGCAGATCCCACCTTCACTCAGCCACAAGGTATCGATTTGCTGCTCGGGGCAGAATAACTCCCACAACTTATCGAGCCGCTACATATAAACCTAGGACAAGGACAGCCAATACATCAACGGACCCCGTTAGGATGGATTATATCCGGACCAGCAACAACCAGGTCTGTGGTACAAACAAATCCACCCATGAGCAGTGTTACATCAGCCATAGAAGAACCGAGAATCGAGAGCCTGCTCGAAAAGTTTGGGAAGAAAACCAAAAGGCCCTTACCACGGACGAGAAGTTATGCGAACAGCATTTCATGGAAAAAATAAAATGAAGGCAGAACAAGAATCTAACGAGCCACGACAAAGTTTGATTGCATGCACCGGCAAGGAGCAAATAGTAAAATCTGGAAGATTACATAGTGCTCCCCTCATGGCGGATCAACAAGGAGAGACGCAGACGGACCTTGAACCCCAAGCCCAAGTTGGTCTACTCACAACTGAAGAGCACAGAGTGCAAGGGCCAGTAAACAAGGGTATTCAGGGAGTTAAAGTCACCTCCAATTCTAAAGGATGTAGGGAGGAGACACATCACACGGCATGGGTAACAGGCATCTCCAAAAGGGAGCAAGAAGCAAGGTCGAGTAAGGACCATGAGTCCTGTATGCGCAATGACCAACTAGAAAAAACGCCTATGGTCAGATATGAAACTGCTTCTCAGTGGACTGTATATGAATTCTCTGGTGTTTATTGATTGACGGTTAAGAAATAACTGAATAAACTAAATGCGACGCAGCGCATTGATGCCTTAGGAATACATACATGGATTTACATATGTGTGAGAAAGGGAAATTATTAGTCGAAATTACGAGTCGATCAACGTTGCCATGGTTATTTGTATATAGAACTTCTTACAATATGATTAAGGGGAAATGAGATTCATGTTGCCTAAATCTCAGCAGCATGAATAGATACAAAGTTGCCCAAATGCATTCCGTTCCTCAACATCCCGGCCCGCCCTGAAACATCGTTTCTGAATTTGGTAAAACTGCGATCTTGGTTATAGGGCGAGTTGCTTTTCCTGAAGCAGTTTTCAATTTGACAGCACGAACTCTACCATCTGTTCCTGGGTGAGTTGAGATGACCCTTGCAAGTGGCCAGGCTGCTGGCGGAGTATTCGAATCCTTGATGAGAACAACTTATCCCAATTCCACATTGGGTGTTCCCCACTTGGGGCGATGCTGTAGCGTAGTTAGGTATTCCTGGTGCCAGCGCTTCCAGAATCCTTGGTATAGTGCTTGAACTCCCTGCCAGTAGTCCAGTCGATTTTCCTGTATGTGGCTCATGTCGCCTTCGAGAATTGTTGTGAATGATCTGCCTATAGGTGTGCTGGAGACAGATATGTGACGTCGGTGTCCGGTGTATAGTACAGTGGTCTTGAGTTTACCACTGCACTTATCTGTGCTAATAGGGTGTGCATCTGTTCAAACGTTAGGATAGTGTTGCCAATGACGCGGCGCAGGTGAAGCTTGACTGATCTTAAGGAAGACTCCCACTTTCCTCCCCAGTGAGGTGCGTACGATGGAATGAAGACCCAATGCCTTCATCAGCCAATGTCTGCGAGACTCGATCCTTATGCTGTGAAGATGCCAGGAGTTGTTGCATCTCGTCCAATGCTCGCTTGCTCCTACAAAGTTCCTGCCATTATCACTGTAGATTTGTGCACATTTTCCTCGGAGCGACATGAATCTTCTCAGAGCTGCCAGAAATGTCTCTGTGCTGAGATCAGTGGCTAGTTCCAGGTGTAGTGCCGAGGTGACGAGGCACACGAAGAGGCATATGTATCCCTTCGACTTCTTAGCGTTGCGACCCTTTCGATCCTTGAGAGTAATTGGTCCAGCGTAATCACATCCAGAATTGACAAAGGGAAGTGATTGTGTGATTCTGATACTTGGCAAGTCGGTCATGAGTTGATGCGTAGTATGGTGTCTTTGACGAAAGCATCTGATACAGTTGTGGGTGACCTTTCTTATCAGGTTGCGTGCTCCTACTATCCAATATCGTTGGCGAACTATTAAAAACAGTGCAGATGTGCCTGGATGTAAGTTTACCGAGTGCTCGTGTTCCAGGATTAGCTTCGTAATGTGGTGTAATATCGGGTGTTTGACTTCTTCTGGTAATTCTTATGGTAACTCAAACGGTCTCCAACTCGTAGCGAACCATCCTGTCCAATGTACGGGGTTAGCTTGAATAACTGCGACCTGTTTCGCAGTGGTTGATCCTTTTGTTTAAGCCTTCTGTCATCTCCAAAGCACGCCTGTGCGTTCCGCAGGCATACTACTTGTGCTGCCTTGATTTCTTCAAAAGACAGTATCGTGGATTCGACTCGTTTTCGTGGTTCTTTCAGTCTTTGAATAAAACGGTATGTACCAGCCTTTGCCAGGATGAGGCGCGGTGGGCTAGTTCGTCAAATTCTGATAATGAATTGTCCATCATCTTCAGAGTGAGCATGGCTGTTGTTTTCAATTCGTCCTGTGCATGGGTTTCTGAAATATTCAAAGAGAGTTCTGAGTTTTGCATTTTGACTGTATACTCATCTTCATCGTGTAGCCAAGTTGGTCCGTTCCACCAGAGGTGAAATTCCATGAGCTGTGTAGCCATCATTCCCCTCGATGCACAATCTGCGGGGTTTTCCTTTGAGCTTACGTGATGCCAGGCGTATCGTGGCAACGTTTCAAGAATTTCCGATGTGCGATTTGCGACAAATGTTTTAATCTTCGATGGTGGGTATGATAACCAAGCTAATACAATTGTTGAATCACACCATGCGTAAACTTGTATATCCTTGTGTCGTAAACCATCCTTGAGTGATCGTACCAGGCGACTTAGCAGCAATGCTCTACAAAGCTCCAGCCGCGGTAGTGATTGTTGTTTCAGTGGTGCTACCCTAGTTTTGGCAGCCACCAATGAAACCGAATATGTTCCGTCTTCATGTCGAAACCTACAGTAAACGGCAGCAGCGTATGCCTTGGTTGATGCGTCGGAAAAGGCGTGTAGTTCAATCGAGTCCTCCCTGTTGGGAACAAATCGTGATACTCTCAGCTTTTTTAGCGTGTCGAGATCTGCTCTGCACTTGAGCCATGGTTCGGCAATGTTTGGTGGAAGCTTCGTGTCCCAGCCCAGGTCCAATAGCCATAACTGTTGAAACATGATTTTAAATTGAACCACAATCGGCGATAATAAGCCAAGAGGGTCAAAGATACGCGCAACATCTGATAGGATTTGCCTTTTAGTACAATTCGGATTTGATGTCAAGCCTGTCTTGTACTGTGAGGAGATTAGATCTCCCACACACCAAGACAGGTGGCAAGAGGGGCAACAGCGGGGGGGGGAACATGCAAGTCAGCACTGCAGCGTCGGATGGGCCAGCGCTGCTGTGTTTAGAAATACGGAAGAAGAGAAAGGTATCAAGGGAGAAATGCGTCGAGCACAGACGGCATGCGGGGGGCAGCAGCGGGGGCAAGAGAAACCAGCACGGCGTCGCGCACGGAAGAGGGCGAAAGAGGCCGCGGCCGCGCTCGAAGGTCATAGGAAACAGCGGGGACGGCGGGGAACGAAGCGGCCGGCGGCCGCGCAGCTGTGTTTACAAGATGCACAAAAACACAGAAATGCATTTGAATGTCCAGGGGGGGATCGCGGGGTATCGGGACGAAGTCCGATGACCGGCACAAAATAATGCGGATCGGAGGCCCGAACGGGGCAATCGGGGGGGAACAATAAAGAAAGCCCGCCGATAGAAAGATGGCGGGCTTGGAGAAAGCTAACGGAGAAAGTGAAGGAGCGGAGGATTAACGCAGGAAGTGGATTCGCAAGGATTAACGGGCGCCTCTGGCACTATATAAGGAGGGCCCCTGGAGCGAATCGAGGCCGAGTCTTCTAGGGAAGCTGGGAGAGTGAGTGAAAGACCCCCCGTGGGTAAGTCTGCCATTCAAGTTGGAAAGCTTCCTTGAAGAGTTAGGAGTACAGGCTGAAGGACCCCCCGTGGGTAAGTCCGACAGTCTTCAGTGCGGGCTATTAAAGCGAGTGAGCAAGGATATACGAAAATAGCTTAAGGACCCCCTGTGGGTAAGTCCGGCGGCGGTACGCGCATCAAATCGAGCAAGGAGTCAGGGGAAAAGGATCAAGGATCCGCGGCAAAGCTGAGGCCCAAGGGTAAAAGAGTCGGGTGGAGTTATTCCCGGACACGACAGGTATCCTAGTGTAGTGGCGGCAGCAACGGATCAGCCTGGCGTACGCCTTGTCTGCTCCTGACCGTTCGATCCAGGTGTGATCCTGTAACGCGAGGGCTAACCAACCCGGGAACTCAAGCCCATTTGTGAAACCAGGCAGGGACACCCCGGGAAGTCAAGAGAATCCTGATCCAGGCGCTGGAGCGTATGCACAGCGATCCACCTGGAATCAAAAGAGACGCGACGCCCAAACCTCTGGCCTACCAAAGATCCTGCGGGGCGTAGGCACGCAGGTGTTTGGAGGCGAGTGGCGAACGCGACCGGGGGCGTGTCCTGTAGGGTAGGAAGGCCCTTCGTGCCCTGATCCGGCCGCTAAGCAGCGAGGAGCATATCCTGCCCGGCGTATGCCTGGGAGGTGAGCCACTCGGTCTGTTAACACGGATTAGGTGCCGGCCACGGCGAAAGGGCAAATCCAGGCAGGCCAAAGGTTCCGAGTCCACGGCACCCCAAGCGGAGATACAGCAACGGCAGAGGCGACGACGAGGGAGCAGCGCCAACAGGAGAGCAGCGACGACGAGGGAGCAGCGGCAGCAGCATAGCCGCGACGACGAGGGAGCAGCGGCAACCGTAGAGCAGCGACGACGAGGGAGCAGCAGCGACGGACAGGCAGCGGCGGCGGAAGACGACAAGCAGCAACACAGGCCCCGCAACCAGAGTCCGTGAGTCCAAACGAAGGGAACCGAGAGCCGTTTCGGCGTCAGGCACCAAGACCGCACGACCTGCCGGGCGCAAGCTTTGGGAGGGCGTGCGTATTGGCACCAACCCGGAGCGGGGATCGGGGATCGACGGGAGGACGAGCGGTCGGTCGGCTGAGCCAGACAGCCGGTGAGATTCTCTTTATTGCTTTGTAAATTAATTACAATAAAGGGGATTTATTTGAAAAGAAGCAATACCGTGTTATTTCTGGGCTCGGGCAATCACGTCGAATCAATAAATTCGGTGGAACGTACCCTCAACCTCTGTGAGCTAGCCGCGGCGTTTGTTGCGAGCAAAACATAGCTAAAACAGTTCGTTACACCTGGCGCCCAAACTACGTGATTGCTTTAGAGTCTAGGTGTAACACCGCTTCAAGATGGGGAGGAAAAACTGGATCTACGCGCTTCGCAAAGAAGAGTTGTGCGAAGTGTGCAGAGAGCTCGGTCTCGCAGCGGATGGAACCGTGGAGAGCATGAGGGCACTGGTGGCAAGGTGGGCCGAAGAAAGAAAGGAGGATGAAGTGATGGTGGTCGCGCGGGGATTCGAGGAGAAGTTCGCGCAGAGGACCACGCCGAGGCAGAGAGCGGTGAGCGAATCGGAAAAGCTCATCCAAAGTCTGGCAGTGCCGGAACTGAAGAGCATGAGGAGCATGGAGCCACAAGCGCGGAAGCCAGTCCCGGTACAGGTGGACTATGCGAAGGTGGCGAGACAAGTCCGAGAGTGGTCGTTCCGATTCGACGGAACAGGGGATCCTCTCGAGTTCGTGGACCGAGTAGCATGGTCTGCCAAAATATACGGGATGGATATAAACACAATCCCGCGAGCGATGCCCGAACTACTCCAGGGCAGAGCGCAAAAATGGTTCCTAATGAACGACGAGGAGTGGCTCACATGGAAGGAGTTCAGAAGGAGCTTCGAGGCCTTTTTCCTGCCAAAAGGATACTTCGAGAAATTGGCAGACCAGGTAAAGCAGAGGAAGCAACAGCGAGGAGAGCCTTTCAAAGAGTACATGGTGGACCTTCAGGCGCTGATGAAGCCGTTAGGAAAGTCCACAAAGGAGGTCATCGATAGGCTCGTGGTGAACTGCATGCCACGCATGAAGATGTTTATGAGACCCTACGCATGTGCATCACTTGAGGAGGTCATGGGTCTAGCCGAAGAATTCGAAGAGCTGGCTTTGGAGGAGGAGGTCTTCAATAGACAGTCCCCAGCGGTAAACAGAAGATGGCCAAAGAATGAGTTGCACCATAAACCACAGGAGCAACAGAGCCATCCAGGACAGGGATGGGGGCAGAGATGGCAGCCGGAGGAGCATCGCCAAATGCCACAGCAACAGCAGCCGAGCCAGCAATGGGCAGGCCCAAGGCAACAACAGCCGAACCAACAATGGGCAGCAAACCAAATCCAAAGGCAGCCGAATATGCAGCGGGCAGCGACGCCTAGACAGGGACACGTAGAAAACCCAGCAACAGATGCGTGCAACAGATGCGGAGGCATGGGCCATTGGGCCAGCGGGTGCAGAAACCCCAGAATTTTGTTCTGCAGGATGTGCGGCGCAGTGGGGGTGAGAAGCACGGAATGCTGCCAGAGAGCGGGAAACGTGCAGCGATCCCAGCCATAGAGAGGAAGGCGGAGATCGCGAGGTGCTGCCTCTCAGAGATAGTTGGAGAATTAACCGGAGACGATCAGCAATTGGCGGCGGTCATCAAGGTCGGAGGAGCAGAAGTGAGGGCCATGGTGGACACCGGGGCAACGGCTAGCTTCATTTCAGAAAAGCTAGCAGAGGACCCGGGAATCGCCCGAGAACGGAAAGCGACAAGGAGACTAGTAAAGTTGGCCAACGGGAGCCACATAGAAACTCAAAGGGTACTCCTAACAACTGTAAGCTTTGGCAACAAGAAAAAGGATATGAATATGACAGTGTTGCCAGGCATGGGAGACAGCGCGGTGCTTGGATGGGATTTCCTCGCAGAATTCGGCACAACAATCAACTGCGCAGGCCACCAAGTCACGATCCCGAAGAGAGAGAGGTGGAGCGGATGCCTGGAGGATAGGCCTCGGAGGAATGGGATCGCGAGCAGGACAAAAGGTTTATCGAAGAAGAGCTGGCGGCGTTCAGGAATCAGAATGGTTGTTCAAACATAACCCAGCATAAAATCACGATGAAGGACGACATCCCAATTAAACAAAGATACTACCCAAAGAACCCCAAAATACAGGGGGAAATCAATGAAAAGGTGGAAGAGCTGCTGGAGAAGGGATGCATCGAACCGTCAAACAGCGCCTACAGCTCACCCATTGTCATGGTGAAGAAGAAGACGGGCCAGTGGAGGATGTGCGTAGACTTTCGGCAGATAAACGCAAAGTCAGTGAAGGATGCGTACCCGATGCCCAGAATAAACTTCATTTTGGAGCAATTGAGGTAGGTGAGCTGTAGGAGAGCCGGAAATACACGGCCTTTACTGTACCAGGAAAAGGTCTGTACCAATGGAAAGTGATGCCGTTCGGACTACACTCGGCCTCGGCAACATTTCAAAGGGCCTTAGACCAGGTAATAGGCCCGGACATGGCTCCCCACGCATTCGCGTACCAGGACGATATAATAGTGATCGGACGCACAAGGGAGGAGCACATGGCAAATTTGAAGGAAGTGTTCCGAAGACTGAAGGCGGCGAACCTAAGGATAAACACAGAGAAATGCCATTTCTTCAGGGAAGAGCTTTTGTACCTAGGCCACCGGATAACGAGTCACGGAATTGGTATGGATCCGGGAAAAGTCGCAGCGATCACGGAATTGGAACCACCAAAGAACGTGAAAGGGGTACGGCAGTTCATAGGAATGGCGTCGTGGTATCGACGGTTCGTTCCCGATTTCGCGGGGGTCGCAAAACCTTTGAACGATCTGCTGCGAAAGGGAACAAAGTGGGAGTGGACGTCGAGACAGCAAGAAGCGTTCGAAAAGTTAAAGTCACGTTTAGCAGAGGACCCGGTGCTGGCATGCCCAGACTTCACGAAGAAGTTTGTACTGCAAACGGACGCCAGCGATTACGGCGTAGGCGCAGTGCTGACGCAGGACACGGATGAGGGCGAGCGAGTGGTCGCTTACGCCAACCGAAGGTAAAGAGACGGGTGCCAAAGGTAATGGTGACGGACAATGGTGTTCAATTCACCAGCCGGAGCTTCAAAAAATTCCTCTAGGAGCTCGGAGTTCGCCACCAGTTCACTGCACCATACACGCCTCAGAAACCCGACGGAAAGGGCAAACCGGACGGTGAAGACGATGATCGCCCAGTTTGCAGGAAAAGACCAAAGGACGTGGGACGAGCACTGGCCAGAATTGATGCTGGAGGTGAACTCGAGCGTGTCGGACTCCACGGGTTACTCTCCGTGCTTCATCACCCAAGGCAGAGAGCCAAGAATGCCGAAAGCAATTTTCGACCAGGGGGCATTGGGGACAGGAGAAGCCCAAGCCACTCCCTCAGAAAATGCGGAAAAATTAAAAGAAGTGTTCGAGCTGGTGCGGAGAAACATGGAGCGCGCGGTGCAGGAGCAAGCTCGGCACTACAATCTGAGGAGACGAGAGTGGAGCCCGAAGATCGGCGACACAGTATGGGCAAAAGAGCACCATTTGTCCAAGGCGGCCGAAGGATTCGCGGCAAAGTTAGCGCCAAAATACGACGGGCCGAACAACGGTGGTGAACTTCGTGTCACCAGTGATTGCTGTGCTACGGCACGCTGGCACAAGGAAGGAAAAGAGGGCCCACCTGAGTGAGCTGAAAGCCCAAGCGCAGGAGTCGGCGCAGGCATAAACCACCGAAAAACAAAAAAAAAAAAAAACAAAAATTAAAAAAAAAAAATTAAAAATAAATAAAATAAAGGAAAAAATGTTATTAAAAAAAAAATGGAAAAAAATATTAGAAGAAAAATGAAAAGATGAAAAATGAAAAAAAAAGCAAAATAAAAGGAGAAAAAAAAATAAAATTAAAATAGGAAAAAAATATTAGAAAAAAAAATAAAATAAGAAAAAATATTAAAAAAAAAAAAAAAAGAAGGGGTAAACAAAAAAGAATTTATATACATAACAATATATATATACAACAGCATAGAATGACTCTGACGTTATCCGAAGAAGGGGGGAGGTGGATAAGGGTATCCACACACAAAAATATCCACACGCAACAACAAAAAAAAAACAATCAAAAACAAAAAAAATTATGTTGCAAAAAACAAACATGAAGCTGGAACCACAAAGCTTCTGTCGTTGAAGGGGGGAAGTGTGAGGAGACTGCCCCGAAGAAGGGGGGAAGTGTGAGGAGATTAGATCTCCCACACACCAATACAGGTGGCAAGAGGGGCAACAGCGGGGGGGGAACATGCAAGTCAGCACTGCAGCGTCGGATGGGCCAGCGCTGCTGTGTTTAGAAATACGGAAGAAGAGAAAGGTATCAAGGGAGAAATGCGTCGAGCACAGACGGCATGGGGGGGGCAGCATCGGGGGCAAGAGGAACCAGCACGGCGTCGCGCACGGAAGAGGGCGAAAGAGGAGTCACCGTGGAACGTAACGGTCCCGGCCGGGCCTCCGCGGCCGCGCTCGAAGGTCATAGGAAACAGCGGGGACGGCGGGGAACGAAGCGGCCGGCGGCCGCGCAGCTGTGTTTACAAGATGCACAAAAACACAGAAATGCATTTGAATGTCCAGGGGGGGATCGCGGGGTATCGGGACGAAGTCCGATGACCGGCACAAAATAATGCGGATCGGAGGCCCGAACGGGGCAATCGGGGGGGAACAATAAAGAAAGCCCGCCGATAGAAAGACGGCGGGCTTGGAGAAAGCTAACGGAAAAAGTGAAGGAGCGGAGGATTAACGGCAGGAAGTGGATTCGCAAGGATTAACGGGCGCCTCTGGCACTATATAAGGAGGGCCCCTGGAGCGAATCGATGCCGAGTCTTCTAGGGAAGCTGGGAGAGTGAGTGAAAGACCCCCCGTGGGTAAGTCTGCCATTCAAGTTGGAAAGCTTCCTTGAAGAGTTAGGAGTACAGGCTGAAGGACCCCCCGTGGGTAAGTCCGACAGTCTTCAGTGCGGGCTATTAAAGCGAGTGAGCAAGGATATACGAAAATAGCTTAAGGACCCCCTGTGGGTAAGTCCGGCGGCGGTACGCGCATCAAATCGAGCAAGGAGTCAGGGGAAAAGGATCAAGGACCCGCGGCAAAGCTGAGGCCCAAGGGTAAAAGAGTCGGGTGGAGTTATTCCCGGACACGACAGGTATCCTGGTGTAGTGGCGGCAGCAACGGATCAGCCTGGCGTACGCCTTGTCTGCTCCTGACCGTTCGATCCAGGTGTGATCCTGTAACGCGAGGGCTAACCAACCCGGGAACTCAAGCCCATTTGTGAAACCAGGCAGGGACACCCCGGGAAGTCAAGAGAATCCTGAGACATGTCGATCTTGGTTATAGGGCGAGTTGCTTTTCCTGAAGCAGTTTTCAATTTGACAGCACGAACTCTACCATCTGTTCCTGTGTGAATTGAGATGACCCTTGCAAGTGGCCAGGCTGCTGGCGGAGTATTCGAATCCTTGATGAGAACAACTGATCCCAATTCCACATTGGGTGTTCCCCACTTGGGGCGATGCTGTAGCGTAGTTAGGTATTCCTGGTGCCAGCGCTTCCAGAATCCTTGGTATAGTGCTTGAACTCCCTGCCAGTAGTCCAGTCGATTTTCCTGTATGTGGCTCATGTCGCCTTCGAGAATTGTTGTGAATGATCTGCCTATAGGTGTGCTGGAGACAGATATGTGACGTCGGTGTCCGGTGTATAATACAGTGGTCTTGAGTTTACCACTGCACTTATCTGTGCTAATAGGGTGTGCATCTGTTCAAACGTTAGGATAGTGTTGCCAATGACGCGGCGCAGGTGAAGCTTGACTGATCTTAAGGAAGACTCCCACTTTCCTTCCCAGTGAGGTGCGTACGATGGAATGAAGACCCATTTAATGCCTTCATCAGCCAATGTCTGCGAGACTCGATCCTTATGCTGTGAAGATGCCAGGAGTTGTTGCATCTCGTCCAATGCTCGCCTTGCTCCTACAAAGTTCCTGCCATTATCACTGTAGATTTGTGCACATTTTCCTCGGAGCGACATGAATCTTCTCAGAGCTGCCAGAAATGTCTCTGTGCTGAGATCAGTGGCTAGTTCCAGGTGTAGTGCCGAGGTGACGAGGCACACGAAGAGGCATATGTATCCCTTTGACTTCTTAGCGTTGCGACCCTTTCGATCCTTGAGAGTAATTGGTCCAGCGTAATCACATCCAGAATTGACAAAGGGAAGTGATTGTGTGATTCTGATACTTGGCAAGTCGGACATGAGTTGATGCGTAGTATGGTGTCTTTGACGAAAGCATCTGATACAGTTGTGGGTGACCTTTCTTATCAGGTTGCGTGCTCCTACTATCCAATATCGTTGGCGAACTATTAAAAACAGTGCAGATGTGCCTGGATGTAAGTTTACCGAGTGCTCGTGTTCCAGGATTAGCTTCGTAATGTGGTGTGCCTTAGGGAGTAATATCGGGTGTTTGACTTCTTCTGGTAATTCTTATGGTAACTCAAACGGTCTCCAACTCGTAGCGAACCATCCTGTCCAATGTACGGGGTTAGCTTGAATAACTGCGACCTGTTTCGCAGTGGTTGATCCTTTTGTTTAAGCCTTCTGTCATCTCCAAAGCACGCCTGTGCGTTCCGCAGGCATACTACTTGTGCTGCCTTGATTTCTTCAAAAGACAGTATCGTGGATTCGACTCGTTTTCGTGGTTCTTTCAGTCTTTGAATAAAACGGTATGTACCAGCCTTTGCCAGGATGAGGCGCGGTGGGCTAGTTCGTCAAATTCTGATAATGAATTGTCCATCTTCTTCAGAGTGAGCATGGCTGTTGTTTTCAATTCGTCCTGTGCATGGGTTTCTGAAATATTCAAAGAGAGTTCTGAGTTTTGCATTTTGACTGTATACTCATCTTCATCGTGTAGCCAAGTTGGTCCGTTCCACCAGAGGTGAAATTCCATGAGCTGTGTAGCCATCATTCCCCTCGATGCACAATCTGCGGGGTTTTCCTTTGAGCTTACGTGATGCCAGGCGTATCGTGGCAACGTTTCAAGAATTTCCGATGTGCGATTTGCGACAAATGTTTTAATCTTCGATGGTGGGTATGATAACCAAGCTAATACAATTGTTGAATCACACCATGCGTAAACTTGTATATCCTTGTGTCGTAAACCATCCTTGAGTGATCGTACCAGGCGACTTAGCAGCAATGCTCTACAAAGCTCCAGCCGCGGTAGTGATTGTTGTTTCAGTGGTGCTACCCTAGTTTTGGCAGCCACCAATGAAACCGAATATGTTCCGTCTTCATGTCGAAACCTACAGTAAACGGCAGCAGCGTATGCCTTGGTTGATGCGTCGGAAAAGGCGTGTAGTTCAATCGAGTCCTCCCTGTTGGGAACAAATCGTGATACTCTCAGTTTTTTTAGCGTGTCGAGATCTGCTCTGCACTTGAGCCATGGTTCGGCAATGTTTGGTGGAAGCTTCGTGTCCCAGCCCAGGTCCAATAGCCATAACTGTTGAAACATGATTTTAAATTGAACCACAATCGGCGATAATAAGCCAAGAGGGTCAAAGATACGCGCAACATCTGATAGGATTTGCCTTTTAGTACAATTCGGATTTGATGTCAAGCCTGTCTTGTACTGTGAGGAGATTAGATCTCCCACACACCAAGACAGGTGGCAAGAGGGGCAACAGCGGGGGGGGAACATGCAAGTCAGCACTGCAGCGTCGGATGGGCCAGCGCTGCTGTGTTTAGAAATACGGAAGAAGAGAAAGGTATCAAGGGAGAAATGCGTCGAGCACAGACGGCATGCGGGGGGCAGCAGCGGGGGCAAGAGAAACCAGCACGGCGTCGCGCACGGAAGAGGGCGAAAGAGGAGTCACCGTGGAACGTAACGGTCCCGGCCGGGCCGCCGCGGCCGCGCTCGAAGGTCATAGGAAACAGCGGGGACGGCGGGGAACGAAGCGGCCGGCGGCCGCGCAGCTGTGTTTACAAGATGCACAAAAACACAGAAATGCATTTGAATGTCCAGGGGGGGATCGCGGGGTATCGGGACGAAGTCCGATGACCGTCACAAAATAATGCGGATCGGAGGCCCGAACGGGGCAATCGGGGGGGAACAATAAAGAAAGCCCGCCGATAGAAAGACGGCGGGCTTGGAGAAAGCTAACGGAGAAAGTGAAGGAGCGGAGGATTAACGGCAGGAAGTGGATTCGCAAGGATTAACGGGCGCCTTTGGCACTATATAAGGAGGGCCCCTGGAGCGAATCGAGGCCGAGTCTTCTAGGGAAGCTGGGAGAGTGAGTGAAAGACCCCCCGTGGGTAAGTCTGCCATTCAAGTTGGAAAGCTTCCTTGAAGAGTTAGGAGTACAGGCTGAAGGACCCCCCGTGGGTAAGTCCGACAGTCTTCAGTGCGGGCTATTAAAGCGAGTGAGCAAGGATATACGAAAATAGCTTAAGGACCCCCTGTGGGTAAGTCCGGCGGCGGTACGCGCATCAAATCGAGCAAGGAGTCAGGGGAAAAGGATCAAGGATCCGCGGCAAAGCTGAGGCCCAAGGGTAAAAGAGTCGGGTGGAGTTATTCCCGGACACGACAGGTATCCTGGTGTAGTGGCGGCAGCAACGGATCAGCCTGGCGTACGCCTTGTCTGCTCCTGACCGTTCGATCCAGGTGTGATCCTGTAACGCGAGGGCTAACCAACCCGGGAACTCAAGCCCATTTGTGAAACCAGGCAGGGACACCCCGGGAAGTCAAGAGAATCCAGATCCAGGCGCTGGAGCGTATGCACAGCGATCCACCTGGAGTCAAAAGAGACGCGACGCCCAAACCTCTGGCCTACCAAAGATCCTGCGGGGCGTAGGCACGCAGGTGTTTGGAGGCGAGTGGCGAACGCGACCGGGGGCGTGTCCTGTAGGGTAGGAAGGCCCTTCGTGCCCTGATCCGGCCGCTAAGCAGCGAGGAGCATATCCTGCCCGGCGTATGCCTGGGAGGTGAGCCACTCGGTCTGTTAACACGGATTAGGTGCCGGCCACGGCGAAAGGGCAAATCCAGGCAGGTC
This sequence comes from Drosophila ananassae, assembly GCF_017639315.1. Taxonomy (NCBI): domain Eukaryota; kingdom Metazoa; phylum Arthropoda; class Insecta; order Diptera; family Drosophilidae; genus Drosophila; species Drosophila ananassae. The sequence continues at coordinate 70,548 of NW_025319097.1, read as the reverse complement.
AAAGGTTCCGAGTCCACGGCACCCCAAGCGGAGATACAGCAACGGCAGAGGCGACGACGAGGGAGCAGCGGCAACAGGAGAGCAGCGACGACGAGGGAGCAGCGGCAGCAGCATAGCCGCGACGACGAGGGAGCAGCGGCAACCGTAGAGCAGCGACGACGAGGGAGCAGCAGCGACGGACAGGCAGCGGCGGCGGAAGACGACAAGCAGCAACACAGCAGCAACACAGGCCCCAAACGAAGGGAACCGAGAACCGCCGCACGACCTGCCGGGCGCAAGCTTTGGGAGGGCGTGCGTATTGGCACCAACCCGGAGCGGGGATCGGGGATCGACGGGAGGACGAGCGGTCGGTCGGCTGAGCCAGACAGCCGGTGAGATTCTCTTTATTGCTTTGTAAATTAATTACAATAAAGGGGATTTATTTGAAAAGAAGCAATACCGTGTTATTTCTGGGCTCGGGCAATCACGTCGAATCAATAAATTCGGTGGAACGTACCCTCAACCTCTGTGAGCTAGCCGCGGCGTTTGTTGCGAGCAAAACATAGCTAAAACAGTTCGTTACACCTGGCGCCCAAACTACGTGATTGCTTTAGAGTCTAGGAGTAACACCGCTTCAAGATGGGGAGGAAAAACTGGATCTGCGCGCTTCGCAAAGAAGAGTTGTGCGAAGTGTGCAGAGAGCTCGGTCTCGCAGCGGATGGAACCGTAAAGAGCATGAGGGCACTGGTGGCAAGGTGGGCCGAAGAAAGAAAGGAGGATGAAGTGATGGTGGTCGCGCGGGGATTCGAGGAGAAGTTCGCGCAGAGGACCACGCCGAGGCAGAGAGCGGTGAGCGAATCGGAAAAGCTCATCCAAAGTCTGGCAGTGCCGGAACTGAAGAGCATGAGGAGCATGGAGCCACAAGCGCGGAAGCCAGTCCCGGTACAGGTGGACTATGCGAAGGTGGCGAGACAAGTCCGAGAGTGGTCGTTCCGATTCGACGGAACAGGGGATCCTCTCGAGTTCGTGGACCGAGTAGCATGGTCTGCCAAAACATACGGGATGGATATAAACACAATCCCGCGAGCGATGCCCGAACTACTCCAGGGCAGAGCGCAAAAATGGTTCCTAATGAACGACGAGGAGTGGCTCACATGGAAGGAGTTCAGAAGGAGCTGCGAGGCCTTTTTCCTGCCAAAAGGATACTTCGAGAAATTGGCAGACCAGGTAAAGCAGAGGAAGCAACAGCGAGGAGAGCCTTTCAAAGAGTACATGGTGGACCTTCAGGCGCTGATGAAGCCGTTAGGAAAGTCCACAAAGGAGGTCATCGATAGGCTCGTGGAGAACTGCATGCCACGCATGAAGATGTTCATGAGACCCTACGCATGTGCATCACTTGAGGAGGTCATGGGTCTAGCCGAAGAATTCGAAGAGCTGGCTTTGGAGGAGGAGGTCTTCAATAGACAGTCCCCAGCGGTAAACAGAAGATGGCCAAAGGATGAGTTGCACCATAAACCACAGGAGCAACAGAGCCATCCAGGACAGGGATGGGGGCAGAGATGGCAGCCGGAGGAGCATCGCCAAATGCCACAGCAACAGCAGCCGAGCCAGCAATGGGCAGGCCCAAGGCAACAACAGCCGAACCAACAATGGGCAGCAAACCAAATCCAAAGGCAGCCGAATATGCAGCGGGCAGCGACGCCTAGACAGGGACACGTAGAAAACCCAGCAACAGATGCGTGCAACAGATGCGGAGGCATGGGCCATTGGGCCAGCGGGTGCAGAAACCCCAGAATTTTGTTCTGCAGGATGTGCGGCGCAGTGGGGGTGAGAAGCACGGAATGCTGCCAGAGAGCGGGAAACGTGCAGCGATCCCAGCCATAGAGAGGAAGGCGGAGATCGCGAGGTGCTGCCTCTCAGAGATAGTTGGAGGATTAACCGGAGACGATCAGCAATTGGCGGCGGTCATCAAGGTCGGAGGAGCAGAAGTGAGGGCCATGGTGGACACCGGGGCAACGGCTAGCTTCATTTCAGAAAAGCTAGCAGAGGACCCGGGAATCGCCCGAGAACGGAAAGCGACAAGGAGACTAGTAAAGTTGGCCAACGGGAGCCACATAGAAACTCAAAGGGTACTCCTAACAACTGTAAGCTTTGGCAACAAGAAAAAGGATATGAATATGACAGTGTTGCCAGGCATGGGAGACAGCGCGGTGCTTGGATGGGATTTCCTCGCAGAATTCGGCACAACAATCAACTGCGCAGGCCACCAAGTCACGATCCCGAAGAGAGAGAGGTGGAGCGGATGCCTGGAGGATAGGCTGTCCATAGCGATAGCGGGACCCTCGGAGGAATGGGATCGCGAGCGGGACAAAAGGTTTATCGAAGAAGAGCTGGCGGCGTTCAGGAATCAGAATGGTTGTTCAAACATAACCCAGCATAAAATCACGATGAAGGACGACATCCCAATTAAACAAAGATACTACCCAAAGAACCCCAAAATACAGGGGGAAATCAATGAAAAGGTGGAAGAGCTGCTGGAGAAGGGATGCATCGAACCGTCAAACAGCGCCTACAGCTCACCCATTGTCATGGTGAAGAAGAAGACGGGCCAGTGGAGGATGTGCGTAGACTTTCGGCAGATAAACGCAAAGTCAGTGAAGGATGCGTACCCGATGCCCAGAATAAACTTCATTTTGGAGCAATTGAGGTAGGCAAAATTTTTCAGCAGCCTCGACCTTAAGGATGGCTATTGGCAAATCCCCCTTGAGGAAGAGAGCCGGAAATACACGGCCTTTACTGTACCAGGAAAAGGTCTGTACCAATGGAAAGTGATGCCGTTCGGACTACACTCGGCCTCGGCAACATTTCAAAGGGCCTTAGACCAGGTAATAGGCCCGGACATGGCTCCCCACGCATTCGCGTACCAGGACGATATAATAGTGATCGGACGCACAAGGGAGGAGCACATGGCAAATTTGAAGGAAGTGTTCCGAAGACTGAAGGCGGCGAACCTAAGGATAAACACAGAGAAATGCCATTTCTTCAGGGAAGAGCTTTTGTACCTAGGCCACCGGATAACGAGTCACGGAATTGGTATGGATCCGGGAAAAGTCGCAGCGATCACGGAATTGGAACCACCAAAGAACGTGAAAGGGGTACGGCAGTTCATAGGAATGGCGTCGTGGTATCGACGGTTCGTTCCCGATTTCGCGGGTTTCGCAAAACCTTTGAACGATCTGCTGCGAAAGGGAACAAAGTGGGAGTGGACGTCGAGACAGCAAGAAGCGTTCGAAAAGTTAAAGTCACGTTTAGCAGAGGACCCGGTGCTGGCATGCCCAGACTTCACGAAGAAGTTTGTACTGCAAACGGACGCCAGCGATTACGGCGTAGGCGCAGTGCTGACGCAGGACACGGATGAGGGCGAGCGAGTGGTCGCTTACGCCAACCGAAGGTAAAGAGACGGGTGCCAAAGGTAATGGTGACGGACAATGGTGTTCAATTCACCAGCCGGAGCTTCAAAAAATTCCTCGAGGAGCTCGGAGTTCGCCACCAGTTCACTGCACCATACACGCCTCAGAAACCCGACGGAAAGGGCAAACCAGAGACCAGAGTCAGAGAGCCAAGAATGCCGAAAGCAATTTTCGACCAGGGGGCATTGGGGACAGGAGAAGCCCAAGCCACTCCCTCAGAAAATGCGGAAAAATTTAAAGAAGTGTTCGAGCTGGTGCGGAGAAACATGGAGCGCGCGGCGCAGGAGCAAGCTCGGCACTACAATCTGAGGAGACGAGAGTGGAGCCCGAAGATCGGCGACACAGTATGGGCAAAAGAGCACCATTTGTCCAAGGCGGCCGAAGGATTCGCGGCAAAGTTAGCGCCAAAATACGACGGGCCGAACAACGGTGGTGAACTTCGTGTCACCAGTGATTGCTGTGCTACGGCACGCTGGCACAAGGAAGGAAAAGAGGGCCCACCTGAGTGAGCTGAAAGCCCAAGCGCAGGAGTCGGCGCAGGCATAAACCACCGAAAAACAAAAAAAAAAAAAAACAAAAATTAAAAAAAAAAAATTAAAAATAAATAAAATAAAGGAAAAAATGTTATTAAAAAAAAAATGGAAAAAAATATTAGAAGAAAAATGAAAAGATGAAAAATGAAAAAAAAAGCAAAATAAAAGGAGAAAAAAAAATAAAATTAAAATAGGAAAAAAATATTAGAAAAAAAAATAAAATAAGAAAAAATATTAAAAAAAAGAAAAAAAAGAAGGGGTCAACAAAAAAGAATTTATATACATAACAATATATATATACAACAGCATAGAATGACTCTGACGTTATCCGAAGAAGGGGGGAGGTGGATAAGGGTATCCACACACAAAAATATCCACACGCAACAACAAAAAAAAAAAAAATCAAAAACAAAAAAAATTATGTTGCAAAAAACAAACATGAAGCTGGAACCACAAAGCTTCTGTCGTTCCCGAAGAAGGGGGGAAGTGTGAGGAGATTAGATCTCCCACACACCAAGACAGGTGGCAAGAGGGGCAACAGCGGGGGGGGAACATGCAAGTCAGCACTGCAGCGTCGGATGGGCCAGCGCTGCTGTGTTTAGAAATACGGAAGAAGAGAAAGGTATCAAGGGAGAAATGCGTCGAGCACAGACGGCATGCGGGGGGCAGCAGCGGGGGCAAGAGGAACCAGCACGGCGTCGCGCACGGAAGAGGGCGAAAGAGGAGTCACCGTGGAACGTAACGGTCCCGGCCGGGCCTCCGCGGCCGCGCTCGAAGGTCATAGGAAACAGCGGGGACGGCGGGGAACGAAGCGGCCGGCGGCCGCGCAGCTGTGTTTACAAGATGCACAAAAACACAGAAATGCATTTGAATGTCCAGGGGGGGATCGCGGGGTATCGGGACGAAGTCCGATGACCGGCACAAAATAATGCGGATCGGAGGCCCGAACGGGGCAATCGGGGGGGAACAATAAAGAAAGCCCGCCGATAGAAAGACGGCGGGCTTGGAGAAAGCTAACGGAAAAAGTGAAGGAGCGGAGGATTAACGGCAGGAAGTGGATTCGCAAGGATTAACGGGCGCCTCTGGCACTATATAAGGAGGGCCCCTGTAGCGAATCGAGGCCGAGTCTTCTAGGGAAGCTGGGAGAGTGAGTGAAAGACCCCCCGTGGGTAAGTCTGCCATTCAAGTTGGAAAGCTTCCTTGAAGAGTTAGGAGTACAGGCTGAAGGACCCCCCGTGGGTAAGTCCGACAGTCTTCAGTGCGGGCTATTAAAGCGAGTGAGCAAGGATATACTAAAATAGCTTAAGGACCCCCTGTGGGTAAGTCCGGCGGCGGTACGCGCATCAAATCGAGCAAGGAGTCAGGGGAAAAGGATCAAGGATCCGCGGCAAAGCTGAGGCCCAAGGGTAAAAGAGTCGGGTGGAGTTATTCCCGGACACGACAGGTATCCTGGTGTAGTGGCGGCAGCAACGGATCAGCCTGGCGTACGCCTTGTCTGCTCCTGACCGTTCGATCCAGGTGTGATCCTGTAACGCGAGGGCTAACCAACCCGGGAACTCAAGCCCATTTGTGAAACCAGGCAGGGACACCCCGGGAAGTCAAGAGAATCTTGATCCAGGCGCTGGAGCGTATGCACAGCGATCCACCTGGAGTCAAAGAAGACGCGACGCCCACACCTCTGGCCTACCATAGATCCTGCGGGGCGTAGGCACGCAGGTGTTTGGAGGCGAGTGGCGAACGCGACCGGGGGCGTGTCCTGTAGGGTAGAAAGGCCCTTCGTGCCCTGATCCGGCCGCTAAGCAGCGAGGAGCATATCCTGCCCGGCGTATGCCTGGGAGGTGAGCCACTCGGTCTGTTAACACGGATTAGGTGCCGGCCACGGCGAAAGGGCAAATCCAGGCAGGCCAAAGGTTCCGAGTCCACGGCACCCCAAGCGGAGATACAGCAACGGCAGAGGCGACGACGAGGGAGCAGCGGCAACAGGAGAGCAGCGACGACGAGGGAGCAGCGGCAACCGTAGAGCAGCGACGACGAGGGAGCAGCAGCGACGGACAGGCAGCGGCGGCGGAAGACGACAAGCAGCAACACAGGCCCCGCAACCAGAGTCCGTGAGTCCAAACGAAGGGAACCGAGAGCCGTTTCGGCGCCAGGCACCAAGACCGCACGACCTGCCGGGCGCAAGCTTTGGGAGGGCGTGCGTATTGGCACCAACCCGGAGCGGGGATCGGGGATCGACGGGAGGACGAGCGGTCGGTCGGCTGAGCCAGACAGCCGGTGAGATTCTCTTTATTGCTTTGTAAATTAATTACAATAAAGGGGATTTATTTGAAAAGAAGCAATACCGTGTTATTTCTGGGCTCGGGCAATCACGTCGAATCAATAAATTCGGTGGAACGTACCCTCAACCTCTGTGAGCTAGCCGCGGCGTTTGTTGCGAGCAAAACATAGCTAAAACAGTTCGTTACAGTACATCAGCTGATCGTCGATTGAATTCCAGTAAATTCCAAGTACCTTTACTGCTTCTTCTTCTCGTTCGGTGCTGGATTCGCGTCTGCAGATGCGTGATGAATTGGACACCCACTTGTCGATTTTCAATTTGGCGTGTGACATGAGTTCTAATAACTCATTCCTAATAGCTATTAGCTCATTCTCGTTGTTCGATCCAGTAAGTACATCGTCTACGTAGAAATCCTCCAAAAGGATTTTCGATGCAATAGGATATTGCTCCTTGTCATCATATGCCAGTTGTTCTAACACTCGTACAGCCAGGTATGGTGTACAAGCGGTTCCATAAGTTACAGGGTCTAATTGATAGTGCTTAAGAGGCGCTGATGGATGCTCTCGCCAAACAATACGTTGATAGTTTTGATGATCGGGGCTTACCCAAATTTGGCGAAACATTTTGACGATATCTGCGGAGAATACGTATCTATACATTCTGAAGCGTAGGCATACGGAAAAGAGATTGCGTTGAATACTAGGCCCAATGTGTAATACGTCATTTAGTGCAACTCCGTTGGCGTCCTTAAATGACCCGTCGAATACGGCCCTAAGTTTTCGCCCAACTATAGGATGATGCGGCAAATAGAAGAAATTTCCTGAATCGAAGCTTGGTGTTCTGATTTCGTGCATATGGCCAAGACTGATGCATTCCTGCATAAACTTGATGTACTTTTCTCGTAAATCCTGATTGCGCTATAGTCGTCTTTCTAAAGCCATAAAGCGGGATTGCGCTCCCTGGAACGTGTCTGCAAATTTCGGGTTTGCTATTTTGAAAGGTAGCTCGACTATATACCTTCCAGCGTCATCCCTTTTGTGAGTCTCGAGGAAATGTTTTTCCACCTTGTTTTCGTCGGGATCCTTGTGTGCGTAGCTGCTTACTTCTTCTATCTCCCAAAATCGTTGTAGTGTAGTGTCAATGTTGCATGTGGAGAATAGAGTTGTAGTTGTTGGAGACTGATTAACTCCAACCGATGTGATGACCCATCCAAATATTGAAGATATGGCAATAAGATTGCCCATGTTGTCGTGCATCTTTTGGCCGGTTAGGGTGGCCCAAAAGTAGTCGCTCCCCAATAAAATGTCTATCGGGGCTACTGATGCAAAGTTGGTATCCGCCATCAGGAATCCATTGAACACATTGAGCGATGATGGATCGACATTGTGTCTCTGCAGCGAAGATGTGATCTTACTTAGAACGTGTGCTGTAATCTTAAGAGTGTTGTCCGAAACTCTAGATTTGAGATGCAGCTGAGTGACCCCTCTGGTTGCCTCAGCCTTGATGGCAGAAATTCCTGACACTAGAATTCGTAATGATGAACGTGCTAGCCCAAGTGCGTTGATGCAACGTTCCGAAATGTATGACAATTCAGATCCACTGTCGAATAGTAGCCGGCAGCTTGTATATATCCCATTTGCGTTTTGGACATATACCAATGCAGTGGACAGCGTGCTTTGGCAACGCCCATAATTGTTTGGAATTGCTACAGAGCCTTGTGCGTCTGCAGCCGATTGTGAGCCGTATGCTTGGGCGATGTGACTCACTGTCACCGATGTAGTGTGAGGAGCGTCCTGATTACGCTGGTCCTCCCTTCCTGTTGACACGGTCTGTGACGTATCCTGCGAACTGATCGTGGTTGCTGCAAAGCCTTGCGCGTTTGCAGCCGGTTGTTCATGCAATAAGGTATGATGCCGAGCATGGCATATCCTACAGTTGAATTTGGATTCACACTGCCTGGTAAAGTGTCCAGGCTTCAAACAGTTAAAATATACCGATTTCTCTTTTGCCGTTGCTCTTCGTTGTTCACAACTTAGCGCCAGAAAATCCGCAGTTGATAGCCAGATCGGGTCCGTTTATGTTGCCCTTGACGCCATTGCTTCTCTCGACAGCCATCATAATATGCATGTTTTCTCGCCTTTTCAACTTGCTTGATCTTGCCATCCCCGATGCTTTGTCGTTGACTAAGTTCAAACTCCTCACAGCGTGTATCCAGGAACTTGAACAAATCCTTGGTTGTTGGTGAGTTTAGATCGCGACTGTCCTCGATCCATTTGCGACGTGTTTCTGCATCCATTTTTTGCAAAATTAGAAAAATGATCCAGCAATCACGTGTGTTTTCCCCAATTGCGTCCAATGCACGAACTATTTCGTTTGCTCCATCAGTCACTTAGCACTGATACATCAATCTTTGTTGTTTCCGGTAGCTTTGTGAACTGTTCCAATAATGAAAACACAATATGGCGTGGTCTGTCGTACCTCTCGTTTAAACGCGACACTGCTGTTTCATATGCGCTGTCAGTAATTGGCAAATGTGCAATTAGATTCGCTGCTTCATCGGTCAATAGTGATTTCAAATAGTGAAACTTCTGTGTATCTGATAGTTGTCGCTTCTTATGGATAGTGCTTTTATAGATATCCCAAAATGCCGGCCATTCCTTGTAGTCTCCCGAAAAACGTTTGATTTGAATTTTCGGTAGTTCCTTATGCGTTGCTACCGCGTTCATTGCGTCATCTTGTGAAATAGGTGTGCTTGCTGCTTCAGAAACAGCCATTCGTTCTAGCATCTGTTGTTGTTGTTGTAGAAACCGGAAAAGTGCATCTCCATTACCCGGCATTGACTCATTGCTTTGAGTGCTTGTTTGTGGCTCCAGTGAGCGCTTTCCTGAGACAAGTAACTCCCTTGCCCTCAGGTACCTTCCTTCGTACTCCTCGAAGTCGTTGGCTGGATCTACATACCCATCGACCGCATCGTGAAGCGATGTCCTGTCGCCAATCTTCTCGAATTCGCTCCATGCCAAATCCAGTCGATCGAACAAGACATCGATTCCATCCTTCGTTTGTGTTGCAGGTAAACGCTCAGCTAAGGACACGATCCTCGTGATCGTACCCTTCAGTCTGCGGCGGCCTACAACAAGCAACTTGTATTCCTCCATTTAAGGCAATATTCCGTGTAGTGGTGAATTATTCCTCCAGTCAATCCGGCTCGAAGGACCAAACGTTACTATGGTCAGAAATGAAACTGCTTCTCAGTGGACTGTATATGAATTCTGTGGTGTTTATTGATTGACGGTTGAGAAATAACTGAATAAACTAAATGCGTCGCAGCGCTTTGATGCCTTAGGTATAATTACATGGATTTACATATGTGTGAGAAAGGGAAATTATTAAGTATATAAGAAAATGGCGGCGCGTCGATGACGTTGCCACGGTTATTTGTATATAGAACTTCTTACAATATGATTATTGATTGACGGTTAAGAAATAACTGAATAAACTAAATGCGACGCAGCGCTTTGATGCCTTAGGTATAATTACATGGATTTACATATGTGTGAGAAAGGGAAATTATTAAGTATATAAGAAAATGGCGGCGCGTCGATGACGTTGCCACGGTTATTTGTATATAGAACTTCTTACAATATGATTAAGGGGAAATGAGATTCATGTTGCCTAAATCTCAGCAGCATGAATAGATACAAAGTTGCCCAAATGCATTCCGTTCCTCAACAGCATAGTACTACAAGGGATGCCCAAGGAGAATGGTTACGAGGGCGTGCAACAAGGAGACAACAGGCCAGATAGAAATATCATTGGTATCTTATGAATGTTGGAGATCTCACCCACATTATTAAAATTTTTTTTGGTATTAACATTACATTTTTAGGAATTAGTTTGGGAGAATGTTAGCACCTACTGCCAAGACCTACTACCCTATATTATATATAACCCAGCTCTAGTAGACGGCGCCAGAAGCAGAAATCAGCATCATCAGCGGGAAGAATGACCGACTGACCGAAGCTAGCAAAAACCAAGCAAAACAAGCAATGCATGAACAAGCAATCTGAGTCAGCAGACTCAGAGGTGGATGACCCTGGCATTAACATTAGTTTAGCACGTCCATAACATTGGCCTTTCTTTGATTTAATTAAGTATAATTTAGCATATATAAGAATTGTTCTTCTGAAATAAAGATAGTTACGAAATCAGACTGAATCGTCTCGTTGTCGTCTCAGTGTCTAAACTACGGCACTTGAAACCCACCTACTTTGAGTGATCCTGTGTAAACGGCCCACAAGTAGACTTCATTATATAATCTACTTCGAGTGTTGCTCCCGGGAAACGGACCACAAGTAGAACCGCGATACCTAACCTACTTCGAGTGTTGCTCCTGACTAAAACGGACCACAAGTAGGAACAGCGTTATCCAACCCACTTCGAGTGTTGCTACCGTGAAATGGACTACAAGTAGGACCGGCCGATAAGGAATCAGCCGAAACACCGTACCATCAGTACTTGAGGAGAACCAGCCTAGGACTTCAAGAACCCCACCAGCCTGATCATGCAAGCGCCTGGTCAACCGAGCGGTCCCTTGCAGAATCCAGGTACATTTAGTCTGAACTTTCATACGTTCTTTTGACTACGACTCCGGGACCTACCGTTATGCCCGCGAGTTATGCCCGCGCATAACACTCTACGGACGAACAATAGGCATATTAATTCTCCCCCTTAATCCTCCCCCCTCACCTCGCCCCACGTTGGGCGCCAGGTGTAACGAACTGTTTTGCTATGTTTTGCGCGCAACAAACGCTGCGGCTAGCTCACAGAGGTTGAGGGTACGTTCCACCGAATTTATTGATTCGACGTGATTGCCCGAGCCCAGAAATAACACGGTATTGCTTCTTTTCAAATAAATCCCCCTTATTGTAATTAATTTACAAAGCAATAAGGAGAATCTCACCGGCTGTCTGGCTCAGCCGACCGACCGCTCGCCCTCCCGTCGATCCCCGATCCCCGCTCCGGGTTGGTGCCAATACGCACGCCCTCCCAAAGCTTGCGCCCGGCAGGTCGTGCGGTCTTGGTGCCTGGCGTCGAAACGGTTCTCGGTTCCCTTCCTTCGGACTCACGGACTCTGGTTGCGGGGCCTGTGTTGCTGCTTGTCGTCTTCTGCTGCCGCTGCCTGTCCGTCGCTGCTGCTCCCTCGTCGTCGCTCCTCTACGGATGCCGCTGCTCACTCGTCGTCGCTGCTATGCTGCTGCCGTTGCTCCCTCGTCGTCGCCTCTGCCGTTGCTGTTTCTCCGTTTGGGGTGCCGTGGACTCGGAACCGTTGGCTCGCCTAGATTTGCCCTTTCGCCGTGGCCGGCACCTAATCCGTGTTAACAGACCGAGTGGCTCACCTCCCAGGCATACGCCGGGCAGGATATGCTCCTCGCTGCTTAGCGGCCGGATCAGGGCACGAAGGGACTTCCTACCCTACCCACTCGCCTCCAAACACCTGCGTGCCTACGCCCCGCAGGATCTATGGTAGGCCAGAGGTTTGGCATCGCGTCTCCTTTGACTCCAGGTGGTCCGCTGTGCATACGCTCCAGCGCCTGGATCAGGATTCTCTTGACTTCCCGGGGTGTCCCTGCCTGGTTTCACTATTGGGCGTGAGTTCCCGGGATGGCTATCCCTCGCGTTACAGGACCACACCTGGATTGAACGGTCAGGAGCAGACAAGGCGTACGCCATCCGTCGTTGCCGCCACTACACCAGGATACCTGTCGTGTCCGGGAATAACTCCACCCGACTCTTTTACCCTTGGGATTCCTTGCTCGTTTCGATGCGCGTACCGCCGCCGGACTTACCCACAGGGGGTCCTTAAGCTATTTTCGGATATCCTTGCTCACTCGCTTTAATAGCCCGCACTTAGGACTGTCGGACTTACCCACGGGGGGTCCTTCAGCCTGTACTCCTAACTCTTCAAGGAAGCTTTCCAACTTGAATGGCAGACTTACTCACGGGGGTCTTTCACTCACTCTCCCAGCTTCCCTAGAAGACTCGGCCCCGATTCGCTCCAGGGGCCCTCCTTATATAGTGCCAGAGGCGCCCGTTAATCCTTGCAAATCTACTTCCTGCCGTTAATCCTCCGCTCATTCACTTTCTCCGTTAGCTTTCTCCAAGCCCGCCGTCTTTCTATCGGCGGGCTTTCTTTATTGTTGCCCCCCGATTGCCCCGTTTGGGCCTCCGATCCGCATTATTTTTGTGCCGGTCATCGGACTTCGTCCCGATACCCCGCGATCCCCCTCTGGACATTCCAAATGCATTTCTGTTTTTGTGCATTTTGTAAACACAGCTGCGCAGTCGCCGGCCGCTTCGTTCCCCGCCGTCCCCGCTGTTTCCTATGACCTTCGAGCGCGGCCGCGGAGGCCCAGCCGGGACAGTTACGTTCCACGGTGATTCCTTCTCCTCCTTCTTTCGTGCGCGACGCCGTGCGAGTTCCTCTTGCCCCCGCTGCTGCCCCGCATGCCGTCTGTGCTCAACGCATTTCTCCCTTTCCGCTTTTCTAAACACAGTAGCGCTGGCCCATCCGACGCTGCAGTGCTGACTTGCTTGTTTCCCCCCCCCCCCCCCCCCCCCCCCCCCCCCCCCCCCCCCCCCCCCCCCCCCCCCCCCCCCCCCCCCCCCCCCCCGCTGCTGCCACTCTTGCCACCTGTCTTGGCGTGTAGGAGATCTAATCTCCTCACACTTCCCCCCTTCTTGGGGAACGACAGAAGCTTTATGGTTCCAGCTTCATGTTTGTTGTTGTTTTTGCAAACATTTTTTTGTTTTTGATTTTTTTTTCTCCTTTTGCGTGTGGATATTTTTGTGTGTGGATACCCTTATCCACCTCCCCCCTCAATCGGTGAATTAGTCCATTAGGATGACCTCCTTTGTGGACTTTCCTAACGGCTTCATTAGCGCCTGAAGGTCCACCATGTACTCTTTGAAAGGCTCTCCTCGCTGTTGCTTCCTCTGCTTTACCTGGTCTGCCAGTTTCTCGAAGTATCCTTTTGGCAGGAAAAAGGCCTCGAAGCTCCTTCTGAACTCCTTCCATGTGGGCCACTCCTCGTCGTTCATTAGGAACCATTTTTGCGCTCTGCCCTGGAGTAGTTCGGGCATCGCTCGCGGGATTGTGTTTATATCCATCCCGTATGTTTTGGCAGACCATGCTACTCGGTCCACGAACTCGAGAGGATCCCCTGTTCCGTCGAATCGGAACGACCACTCTCGGAATTGCCTCTCTGCATACTTCGCACAACTCCTCTTTGCGAAGCGCGTAGATCCAATTTTTCCTCCCCATCTTGACGCAGTGTTACTCCTAGACTCTGCAAATTTACTTGGCTAAGGACGGTAAAGAAATTCACAACCAAGGTAGTGATGAGATTTCTGTTTGTTTTGAAACTCCTAAGGTTTGGGTTAGCGATAATAGCACTCAGTTTAAAAGCCAGGACTTCGCAGCCTTTACTTCGAAGCACGGTGTTGAGCGATCAGAGTTTTGATAGCGACCGAATTAAAGACGAGATTCGATAGTTTATATTCAATTTATTAAGCTAATTCCGCACAATAAAACAAATAGCGGCCCGTCAATAACAACTCCCAAAATACAACAAGAAGAAGAACCGCTTTGGCGAAGAAGCTCTTCCAAAGCTCCCAAAAGCGCATGCGCTACAAAATGACAACAAAGTGCATGCGAATCTGGGAGACAAAAGAGAAGATTAAATGCCGCTGCAGATAAACAAATTATCAATATTCTAATTAGCCTATCTGGTGGCTGCTTAGCCCAACATCCTCCCCCCTATTGAAGGGCGTGCCTTCAATAACAATTTTGGAAGGGCAGCAGACACATCTTTTAAGGGATATTCCACAGGTTGCGTAGTTTCATTAAGAAGATTAAGAACTCACAGGGCGAAAAAGGCACACCAATTTCTTCCAAACCCTTGACCATGCATTGCTCCCCCCAATAGACCAATGCGGGAGTCTAGTTCTCCTAACGAGTGCAGGGGGTCCGGAACGTTGATTCTTCTCCTCTTCTCCTTCTGCATAGGGCAATCCAGCATCCCGCGATAGTCCATTGCGTCCAGAAACCACCCATCCAAATAGTGTATTTTGGACAACTGGGAGGCAGTGACCTAATTGGATTTGGCCAACTGACAATAGGTTGAAGAACAGGCTGGCTCCAATTAGCAGGTCCACACCTTGCGGTCTGTGGAAGCTGGGATCAGCCAGCGCTACGCCGTGAGGAATCTTCCATTTCGAAATATCAATTTTAAGGCTGGGCTGACAGTCCGCAATATGAGACACTATAACCGCCTCTAGGTTCGCACAATATGTGGTTAGTCGAGACTTCACACACACATTAACGGAGGATCCATCCGTAGCAAACTCAGTGCCGCCGAGACCTGCGACCGCTACACAGCTTTTGGTGCGAGGAAGCTGAAGTTGACTTGCCAGCCGCGATGAAATAAGGTGAACTTGTGAACCAGAGTCCAATAACACTCTGCAAGGCAGAAAGGCACCTGATCGACCACGGATAAGGATATTGGCGGTTGGCAGAAGCACTTCAGTAGGGCGATCCTGCGTCAAGATCGTGTTGATTGACTGGGAAGGTGGGGCAGCAACGGCAACACCAGCGGCGGAAACCAAACCTCGTAGTGGTGGGGAATTGTTAGAGCTGGGCAGCTGCCCGCAATGGTGCAACAAAGCATGATGTCGGCGATTGCACTTTGGACATCGGGCAGCTGAACATCCAAAATGACCATCCTCCAAACATACAAAGCAGCGGGTCAGCCGTCGCACTTCGTCGTACCGTTGACTAAGTGGCAAGGCAAGGAAGCTGGGACATGTAGGAAGCGCGTGCGCCAAAACACCACACAGGGCGCATAGAGCTGGACGAGCGTTGATAATCATGCACGACGATCGGTTATTCGTAGATCTCCCTCGGCCCACTTGGTTAGCTGGTGGATACGCAGCCAAAGAAAAGTCGACGCATTCAAGAGTCCGGCACCTTTGCTCCAAGAATCGTGCCATGGACTCCCAAGACGGAAGACTGTCGTTGTTTCCGGCCAGAGTGTCTTCCCACTTGGCTTTTGTGACAGGATCCAACTTCTGTAGGACAATCTGGATGAGCAAGCATCCTTGGATCTCGGCAGCTGATCCGGAACTCATGAGAGCACGCATATGCCCATTGAACCGATCCGACAGCTCCCGCAACGTAGCAACAGATCCGGGCTCGACCCCACGAAGCTGCAGGATCTCGTTGATGTGAGACTGGAAAATTAATCGCCGATTACTAAACCGATTGCGCAAAAGGTCAAGAGCCACATCGTAGTTCGCGTCAGTAATTTCCAGCGCTCTCACTGTCTCCAAGGCTGACTCGCGCAGGCATGAAATGAGCCACCGGAGCTTTTCCATTTTTGTTAGGTGAGGATGGCTGTCAATCGTCGTCTTAAAAAGGGCAAAGAAATCCGGCCAGTCAACATAGCCGCCGCTAAATGTTGGCATCGGCAGCGGTGGTAAGGATGGGGCTGGCTTGTATGGCATGGGTGAGACACCGGCACCGTCGAGAAGTGTGGTGTGGGCAGCGATTCTCATGGAGTGCTTGGCAACCTCCACCTGAATGTCCACCTGCACATCAGTTGCCAGCTGCGAGAATTTCCAATAAAGCTCACTCCCGATCTCGCTGAAGTTAGGCTCCTCCAACTCTTCTTGAAGCGCGGTGAACCGCTCACGCAAACGCTTCTCCACTGACTCCAGCGCCATAATGGTGCCATCCTCATTCCGCACTGCAGCCTTCACCTTATGATGCAGCGCCTCCATCTCCTGGCACGTCACCTCTGCTCTTCTCCGCAGCATCCTTTCCCGGCTTGCGGCAGCAGATCCAGTAGTTCCACATCCAGACTCCATCCCGCAAATCACCAGTGCGAGTGATGCAAATCGACAACCAAGAGATGTTTTTTATTTTTTTTTTATTTTTGTGTTTTTCGTACCGCAGTTTTTTCAGTTTCTCGGGAAATTAAACTGATTGAACTTCGGGCGCTATCACGTCGGGGTCACCAATGTTGAGCGATCAGAGTTTTGATAGCGACCGAATTAAAGACGAGATTCGATAGTTTATATTCAATTTATTAAGCTAATTCCGCACAATAAAACAAATAGCGGCCCGTCAATAACAACTCCCAAAATACAACAAGAAGAAGAACCGCTTTGGCGAAGAAGCTCTTCCAAAGCTCCCAAAAGCGCATGCGCTACAAAATGACAACAAAGTGCATGCGAATCTGGGAGACAAAAGAGAAGATTAAATGCCGCTGCAGATAAACAAATTATCAATATTCTAATTAGCCTATCTGGTGGCTGCTTAGCCCAACATCCTCCCCCCTATTGAAGGGCGTGCCTTCAATAACAATTTTGGAAGGGCAGCAGACACTTTTTTTAAGGGATATTCCACAGGTTGCGTAGTTTCATTAAGAAGATTAAGAACTCACAGGGCGAAAAAGGCACACCAATTTCTTCCAAACCCTTGACCATGCATTGCTCCCCCCAATAGACCAATGCGGGAGTCTAGTTCTCCTAACGAGTGCAGGGGGTCCGGAACGTTGATTCTTCTCCTCTTCTCCTTCTGCATAGGGCAATCCAGCATCCCGCGATAGTCCATTGCGTCCAGAAACCACCCATCCAAATAGTGTATTTTGGACAACTGGGAGGCAGTGACCTAATTGGATTTGGCCAACTGACAATAGGTTGAAGAACAGGCTGGCTCCAATTAGCAGGTCCACACCTTGCGGTCTGTGGAAGCTGGGATCAGCCAGCGCTACGCCGTGAGGAATCTTCCATTTCGAAATATCAATTTTAAGGCTGGGCTGACAGTCCGCAATATGAGACACTATAACCGCCTCTAGGTTCGCACAATATGTGGTTAGTCGAGACTTCACACACACATTAACGGAGGATCCATCCGTAGCAAACTCAGTGCCGCCGAGACCTGCGACCGCTACACAGCTTTTGGTGCGAGGAAGCTGAAGTTGACTTGCCAGCCGCGATGAAATAAGGTGAACTTGTGAACCAGAGTCCAATAACACTCTGCAAGGCAGAAAGGCACCTGATCGACCACGGATAAGGATATTGGCGGTTGGCAGAAGCACTTCAGTAGGGCGATCCTGCGTCAAGATCGTGTTGATTGACTGGGAAGGTGGGGCAGCAACGGCAACACCAGCGGCGGAAACCAAACCTCGTAGTGGTGGGGAATTGTTAGAGCTGGGCAGCTGCCCGCAATGGTGCAACAAAGCATGATGTCGGCGATTGCACTTTGGACATCGGGCAGCTGAACATCCAAAATGACCATCCTCCAAACATACAAAGCAGCGGGTCAGCCGTCGCACTTCGTCGTACCGTTGACTAAGTGGCAAGGCAAGGAAGCTGGGACATGTAGGAAGCGCGTGCGCCAAAACACCACACAGGGCGCATAGAGCTGGACGAGCGTTGATAATCATGCACGACGATCGGTTATTCGTAGATCTCCCTCGGCCCACTTGGTTAGCTGGTGGATACGCAGCCAAAGAAAAGTCGACGCATTCAAGAGTCCGGCACCTTTGCTCCAAGAATCGTGCCATGGACTCCCAAGACGGAAGACTGTCGTTGTTTCCGGCCAGAGTGTCTTCCCACTTGGCTTTTGTGACAGGATCCAACTTCTGTAGGACAATCTGGATGAGCAAGCATCCTTGGATCTCGGCAGCTGATCCGGAACTCATGAGAGCACGCATATGCCCATTGAACCGATCCGACAGCTCCCGCAACGTAGCAACAGATCCGGGCTCGACCCCACGAAGCTGCAGGATCTCGTTGATGTGAGACTGGAAAATTAATCGCCGATTACTAAACCGATTGCGCAAAAGGTCAAGAGCCACATCGTAGTTCGCGTCAGTAATTTCCAGCGCTCTCACTGTCTCCAAGGCTGACTCGCGCAGGCATGAAATGAGCCACCGGAGCTTTTCCATTTTTGTTAGGTGAGGATGGCTGTCAATCGTCGTCTTAAAAAGGGCAAAGAAATCCGGCCAGTCAACATAGCCGCCGCTAAATGTTGGCATCGGCAGCGGTGGTAAGGATGGGGCTGGCTTGTATGGCATGGGTGAGACACCGGCACCGTCGAGAAGTGTGGTGTGGGCAGCGATTCTCATGGAGTGCTTGGCAACCTCCACCTGAATGTCCACCTGCACATCAGTTGCCAGCTGCGAGAATTTCCAATAAAGCTCACTCCCGATCTCGCTGAAGTTAGGCTCCTCCAACTCTTCTTGAAGCGCGGTGAACCGCTCACGCAAACGCTTCTCCACTGACTCCAGCGCCATAATGGTGCCATCCTCATTCCGCACTGCAGCCTTCACCTTATGATGCAGCGCCTCCATCTCCTGGCACGTCACCTCTGCTCTTCTCCGCAGCATCCTTTCCCGGCTTGCGGCAGCAGATCCAGTAGTTCCACATCCAGACTCCATCCCGCAAATCACCAGTGCGAGTGATGCAAATCGACAACCAAGAGATGTTTTTTATTTTTTTTTTATTTTTGTGTTTTTCGTACCGCAGTTTTTTCAGTTTCTCGGGAAATTAAACTGATTGAACTTCGGGCGCTATCACGTCGGGGTCACCAATGTTGAGCGATCAGAGTTTTGATAGCGACCGAATTAAAGACGAGATTCGATAGTTTATATTCAATTTATTAAGCTAATTCCGCACAATAAAACAAATAGCGGCCCGTCAATAACAACTCCCAAAATACAACAAGAAGAAGAACCGCTTTGGCGAAGAAGCTCACAAGTGAACAGTTGGAGTAATACTGAAAGTCTGATATGTTTAACGTGAGCACCTGCCCCGTTGGGCGTGGGATATAAAACTATGCGTCAATCGGCGCCTCTTTGGAACCATGTTCCGCCGGATACCGAATGTAAGTCAATCTGTTCGGTCATGACTTAATCCTCGGTTAAGAATGGAGGCCTATCTAAAACCTCTTTCGATCTATGGGATCACGGCACCCGGTTGTTAACGCAACTCCACGTCGAGCCAGAGTCAGTGACTGTCAGTCAGGCTGGTCAGTGACCAGACCGCTCGAAGACGGCCAGCGATGTTCCCAACAACCCCTAAGGGCTTGTGACAAGGCGGAGTTGGAGCACCATCTCTGTGAATCCTCATAACCCGTGGTACCAGAAAAATCCTCTGGTCAGGTTCGTGCAACTAAAAGAAGCACTCCCAGCTTGGCTACCATGAAGCTCGGGGACTGGTAACCCCGGCGGCGGGCGAAAACTTAGCGAACTTTTACACACACCTATTCATGTGTTCCACACATGTTTCCAGGTCTCCTGCCGAGACCCACACCGGCATTCCGGACTGTCTGCCAGGTGCCGCCTATGCAAGAATGCATTCGCGACCCATGGCCAGTCAAAAGGAACCAGGCACTAAGGTTTAAACCATAGTCCGGTCGATCGTCAACAAAAGAGACATCTGGAATGAACCCGTAAGTGACCCGCCCATTCTCACTATTATCCCATCGGGCTTGTCAGTTGTAGCGAGCACCCTATATAAAAATACAAAATACTTGACTTCCTAGGCAGGCCAATATTTCTTACCCTTAGTGTATGGAGAGAGAAGGGAGAAACCAATTTGAAAGAGACATACGCAAAGCCCTGTTACCCACGTATCCACTGACCAAAAGTAGGTTGAAAATCATTCGATCTCACCGTTAGGTTGGGAAGCTTTAGTGCAGCAGGGAATGGCTGTTCATACCCTCGCTCGCAGAAATCCTTTTATTCTGATCTTTTGCCGAGTGAAGAGCCTCGAGTACATATTGTGAAATAATAAGAAGATCCCGCGGACACGTGTAGAGAGAAAAAAACTATACAGTGAAGGCAGTGCAGGCCATTCAGCCAGCAAATTTAAGACGGTTTAATAATAAAAACTGCTTGTGTTTGTGTGTGGGTTAAAAATTCATAAGGTGAGACTCGCAAATAATTGAAATAGTGCAAGTTTAAAACCTGACTAATCCCTTGTCAGGTATCCCATTTGACCAGGATCAGCCTGATAGGCCCTCCGTGTGGCAAGTGGCCTCGGATCGGACTTCGGATCAGTCAGGAGGCAGTAGCACCACAAAGCCAACAGATGCAGTTCATAGATGCAGTCATTCACGAGTATGAATTAATTAATGTAGGACCTTATCCTTAAATTTAGTCTCTAAGCAAACCCACCCAGCCTCGAAAGAGAGATCAGCCAGGTCTTTTCCCCATTGTACAATTCTCTAATAGAATTAAGTCCACAGTAAAGATCACCTACGTCCTCTTGAGCCCAACGATGGATGCAGAATCGGTAAAGCTGAGTGAGTAAAGCAATCAAGAGTAATAGTTGCATACATATAGATAAGTACAATTGAAAATCTCTGTTATGTTCTGCCTTTCTATCCCAAACTATGAAGATTAGTTGTAATCTTAGATTAGTACCGCTACTTTTGAGAAAATTTAATCATACGAAATGAACATGAACTAATATCTTTCACTTGGAGCACTTCGGATCCGAACATTGCAGTTGAACATGTGTAGACCCGCACTGTTTTGTGAAACGTCTACATGGTAGGGAGGGTATAGAAGAGGGACCACAACATCCAGTCTTTCAGGTATCAGGGTCAGTAGAATCAATCACCCAGGATCAGCCTACTTCCATCGTTCCTTTCCAACTTCCCCATCTTTGTCTACGAGAAAATCCGTAACGTACTTGGTCTAGATTGCCGTGCACTCACCCACGCCCCTTTCGGCTGAGCCCAGCGGTCCCCGAGTAGACAGAGGAGGTGCGGCAGAGACCATTCGTTCAGTGTTAGGGACAGTTTACTGTACTTAATAGTTCGACAAAACCGTACGTCCGTTATACAGTCCGACAGGACACATTCACGCAACATTGACTTTCATTCACTTCGCCCTAAACTCTGCACGTTCCCCCCAGAAATTTCACGATACATTCATCCTGCAGCAATGGCAGCCCCTTCTTGAGCTTGTAGTTTACGGCTCAACGCCGTATCTCCAAGTCAAGGGGAACTACTCAAAACAATACTTGCAGTGCCTCCGTAGAGACAGTGCGACACACAAGCATAATCAACCTCTGCACACTTAAAATTTTCATTCTGCCCCTAACATCAAGACTGCATCGTACCACGCAGGTGATCCGCTTGCTGCGCAAACAACAAAAAGACATATATGGTGCGAAAAGCTTTTCTGCTAAGGGCCCATTCACTTCTCAAAATTCGGCGCCATCGTCCAACCGTACTGACCAATCGGTTCTTCAGATTGGCAAGGTGTGGTGCGAAGCGCAACCGTTCTCCAACGGTCACGCCCAGGTACTTCACCTGTTTCGCATACTCCAGGTGTAGTCAAAGATGCCGTGGTGGTTTGTTGTTGTAAGGGTTTTTTTTGTGTTCATACGATATTTTAGCTCTTTATAAACTGGGCATCCCCTGTAATTGGCAGTATGGCTTCCACCGCAGTTGTTACATTTCTTAGAGTTATGGTCGGTTGTATTTATGGTACAGGTGGCAGTGTCATGGAGGCCCCGCCACAAGCCACACAGACTGCACGCAAGGTGCAGTACGACTTTGAGTGTCCATATTCTTGGCAGTTTAAACACTGTAGAGGTTGGTTGTGCTTAAGACGTTCCTCAACCGTGATTCTTCTATGCAGAAGATACTGTAGTTTGTATATGGGATGAATCATATTTTTAGGAGTTATTTTCGTTTCAGGTTGCAGCGCAACTTTGAACATAGGCTGGGGAACTTTTTGTCTGTTGATGACATCAACGCTTGAAAGAACTTCGATGATTTCTTTTATTGGTACCGACGATTCAATAACCTTTATGACCAGTTGAAGGCCCTTGCTGCTCTTCAATTGGTAGGTGTAATAGTTTTTCTGGTTGTCGTTTAGGTATTTCGTCGTTTAGGTATTTAAACATGGAGCTTGGTCTCCCGTATATTGCCCTTGGTCAGTGGCATTATATGAAAATTGTTATTTCCAATTAGCTTAGCGAGATAGTTTACCATATCGCTGCAGTTTTCACGTATGTAAATGGGTGGCTGCTTTTGTTTGGCTTTGGGACTTCCGGCTCTAGCTCGTCGGCTTGGGGGGTGGAGGTCTTGCTGGAACAGATCTTTCGCGAGTTGCAACGTAGGATAATAGTAATTTAGCGGTATAAGAAAGTTTGCGTGCTGCGACAGAGAGAAGAAGAAAAAATGGAACAGGACAGAAATTTGATTCGAGAGAATCTATGAAGGATCAGTGCTCTCGGTGTATCCTTTCTCTATTTCCCCAACCCTACCTCGGCCACAGGCAGAAGAGTGTCACTCTCGTGGCCCCTTTTCCCCCACTACACCCGAGGATTCATTTGCGAAGATCGTCAGTTAAATTTACAGTAACATTTTATTCATTATATTTTCATTTAAAGTTCTTAAACGACATAGCTAAATTAATCCTAATATATTTACAAGGTACATGACTTTGTGACTTATGAAAATGACTTATCCTAATGAAAACTCTTAACTTATTTATTTATTTAGTTTGATTATTAATATATTTTATATTTTTTAAATAAATTTAGGCTGAATGTGTGTTTATAGTTATGGAAATTCATTTATTCAAATTTTTCTTTCACAGTTTTGTTTTCTGTGTAAGGTTGTGTGTACGGTGGGGAAAAAGAAAACTAATCATATAAATTCATAGTAAATTAAATTTTGCCCATGGATGATAAACTTCAATTAAATATCTTCTTCTCCCTTATTTAACAATGGAAAATTTATGACTTACGTGCTTTCCTCAGCAAAAAGGTCGACCCATTGGCGTTGGTGGCTGTAGATGTGGATTATTGTTTAAGATTTTCATTTTTTTTTTGTTTAGAAATTTTCCATTAGTATTGTATTCTCTTTTCACTCTTTATTCACTCTCTTCTTCCACTTTGCTCTTAATCATGGCAAACAAAAAAAAATTTTAATCACATTTCAATTTTATCATTCAAAACTCTGTTTAATACCACTGTACCTTCCTTTATTTTTCTTTCACTTCAATCAATAAAAAAAACAAAACTTCACTTGTTGCTTTCGCTCTTCTTTTCTCTCTTCTTTTCCGACACACACCTTCCTCTGATTAATTCTGCACTTCTCCTTTTGTTGAGCTATCAGCGTTTTGATAGCGGCCGAATTAATAGACCAGGTTCAATTTTACAATTCAATTTATTATGGGTCAATATAACCCCAAAACAAATTCCGCGGCCGATCCAAAACAATGCCGAATTACAAGTGTATAAAACCTAAGAGCTTGCGCAGAAGCTCCACCAAAGCTCCCAAAGTGCATGCGCTACAAAAGAACAACAAAGCGCATGCGAATCTGGAGAAACAAAGAATATGGAACAGCTGATAACGGGCAATTAGGGGACCGTTGCGGCTAGTTACACTGAGAGAATTAAATAGAAATAATTATGATATTTGATGCTGGCACAAGTTCCAACACCTTTTTTTTCCTTAGTTAGGGCACTTAATCTCAATAAATCAAAGAAAAAAATAGGAAAACAATATATCTCACTAATTTATGATAATAGCTTAAATTTTTATTGAATATTTTGCTTGATTTTCTTTTTTCTACATCTTTCTCTTTTCTCTTCTTTAAACTTCACGTTTCATTTTTCAGTGTGATCCACTTAACAATAGCGTTAACTTAAACTTTATTCAAAATTTCTTCAATTCTTTATTTTTTCGCACATTTGTTTAAACATTAACTGTTTCAATTTTTCAATTCTTCTTTACGGATCTTTCATGATTTCGGCTTTTGTCTTTTCGCCACGTGGTCTTTTTTCACTTTTTTGCTGCTTCTTTCTTCCACAAACTTTATTCGCTTCCAACTTTTTCTGATTCTTCTTTGCGCGGAACCCGTGTGGATTCTGCCATCCTCCTTAGTCCGAGCTCCTCAACGGTTTTTCCCAATTCGCTTCTCTCCGTTGTTCCTCCTTCTATCTCTGAGCTCGGCGGTCCCACGTTCACGCCTCTTTCTCTCGCTCTCCCGTTCTACACGGGACTCCGGGAAGCTTTTCCAGTGACGAGGCCCGCTTTTACAAGATGTTTCCCACGAGAGGTTCTCTTCGGGGTTGCGGGAAAACATGGCCCCGTACGTTGGGTTCTTCGTTCTCCTGGCCAAGTTTCCAGCGTCTCTCTGGTCCGGCACGGTGACCACTTGTTCCTGGGCCACTTCTGTTGCTGTTCAGGTTAGCCCCTTGCACTCGCGGCTTGTCAACGATCCCGCGGTCCCGATTTGCAGTTTTCTTTTTGGCTTTTCCAAGCCCGATGCCGCAATTGTACGACCGCGTGTCAGATGAAACCCCGGCGTGGGGACAAAAAAACAAAGACTTTTAATTTTTTTTGGTTCTCTCTTCGCACGTCCGGCTTGTCGTAGGTCCAAAATTGAAAAGACCGGCTGCCTTCTCCCACGCCATTTCCTACCCTCTCTTAGACAGACCAATTCTCGATCAACGTGCCGATGATTCGCCTAAGTGGTAACTCTTGATAAAATGGGATATTTTTTTGTTTATTTATCCCGGGTTAAATTTAAATATGATTCTATGTTTTTTTTTGTCTTTATGTATACGTCGCTTCAGGCGCCGTTACAAATTCCCCCTCCCACAATCAGACTAGGGTATTCCAATTTAGACCCTAGGCTGATACCGACTGAAGGGACGTTATTGACGTATATCCTTGGCATGGTAGACTCCTATCCTCTGGCCTTGTAAATCCTCTAGCTCGTAGTAGGACTTCCCGATCTTCTGCCTTACTCATGCTTTGGTCCTAACTTTGCATTGAACCCAGTTTTGAAATAGCTTTGTTTAAAGTTGCGACGAAAAACTACCTTCACTTCGCTGAAAGCTACTTCTCGGGAGCGTAAGTTGAAGCGATTTTCGTTGCGTTCGTGCGCCTTCTGCATCTGTTTGGTGGCTTCTTCTCGGATTAACTCGAACGAATCCTGTCGGTTATACACCACAGACCGGTCGTCCAACATGTTTAGCTTCCTTAACAAGACATAAATACTACCGGAAGTCACCATCTGTTAACCGAATGCCATATAACATGGAGTAGTTCCAATGCTGGAACGATGGAAGAGCGCAGAGCACAGCAAATTTTGTTCGTCATCCCAGTTCTTTTGATCGGGACACAAGTAAGCTCTTATTCCCACGATTATGGACCGATTCACGCGCTCGGATGCGTTGGATTGGGGCGAATGAACGGTTGTTAAAGCTGATCGGAATTGACACAATAGTTTCAGGGACGCCGAAGGTCATAAAGAGTTCACCTTCTAAATATTTAATCACAATATCTGCGTTTATCTTTTTCACGGGTTTTAGGAAGACGAATTTAGAAAAATGATCCAAGACGATAAATATCCCGAGGTTTCCATCTCTTGAGCGGGGATACGGACTAAGGAAATCGATAAGCAGTCGCTGGAAGAATCTTGTCGTTTTAACTGTTTTTCCTAGTGGTGGTCTCATCACCCTAGCACCTAAAGCTAGGGGCTTTAATAGCTTTGCACGTCTCACATGCATTGATATAGACTTTTAAGTCGGGCACTAATCGAGGCCAGAAGTAATATCTTCTCAAACGTTCCAACGCCTTATGTATTCCGCAGTGGGAAGCTAACGGAGTGTCATCTGCTTGGGCAAGAACTTCTGGTACCATCCCTCGTGGTCCCACCCCAAGGATCGTGTTTATTTCGTTCTACGAAAAAGCGCCACACGTCTTCTTTCACACGCAAATCCCTATACTTGTAGTCATGAACCCTAGTACTAAGCTAATCCCTAAGCTGAGACACTCCTTCCGCATTTGCCCTTCTGGGCCTTTGTAATCTCATTCTCAGAGACCGGAGGGACCGCTTCTCGGCTTGCAGTTCACGCGCCCACCACTTAACACGCTTACGAGTCACCTTGCGGTACCTCGCAAACATGGAATCATTCGCACATTCATAGCACAGAAGGTGCTAAACGGGACTTGCGCTGCCGCTTCTCTCACATAATGCCCATGAAGGGCCAATTCGCTCCACGATAGCACCACCCATTAGGTCCGAACATAATAACCTGAACGGATCGTGTTAGGCATATGTCGAACTACAATGGCTGAGGAGAAGAGGACGAAAGTTTCTAGTCCTTCTACTTGGAACGTTAAAACTAACGAATGTTAGTAAATGCTGGCTGTCTACATTTCCATAAATTAGATTATATAGAAACATGATACCCAGCATCATTCTACGGTTTGTTAATGATGGTAAGTTGATTAGTAAAAGTCTACAACGACAAGAGGGGAGGTAAATTTGCATCCCAATAAAGTCCTCTGAGAGCGAAAGTCAGGAAGTTTTTTTGTACAGATTCAATGTGATCTTGGTGTACTCCGTATTGAGGACTCCAGACACACGATCCAAACTCAAGAATCGGACGGACCAATGATGTATTTATCGTTTTAGTTATGTACTTACGTTATGTATCTAAAATCTCAAATCTAATACGTTAAGTTAGACTATTAGAGTTAATCGTTCTAAGGCGTTCCCATAGAGAATGTACACATCCTGGTGAGGACTATTTGATAAACGCCAGTTATGAAATTTATCCAAATCGGATTAAAGTCTAGACTGGGCGCTAGTGAATTTATACTGAAGACAAAGCTTAACGTCATCAGCGTACAAATAAAAAATATAAATAAGTACAAGTGAATTAGTTAAGGCAAGGAGCAAGTCGTTAATAAACAGTGTAAAAAGTAGGGGTCCAAGATGGCTTCCTTGGGGGACCCCAGATGTGGAGCGGACTAAACGCCAGGTATCATCATTAAATCACTAAAGGAGACACGTTGGGCTCTCCATATAAGTTGCTCGAAATCCAGAGAAGACGATCAGTTGAGAATCCCAAAAGGCTGAGATTACTTATAAGAAGCGAATGATTAACAGTGTCAAATGCTTTAGTGAAGTTTGTCTAAATGACGTCTGTTTGTAAGCCATTCCGGAACCCATCCGTGATAAAAGATGTTAGCTCCAATAAGTTGGTAGTGGTGGAGCGGCGCTTAATGAAGCCGTGCTGGCACGTAGATATTATTAAACTATTTAGGTATGGCTAATGTGGAGTGATAAGTTTGTCAAAAAGCTTTGGAATTGCTGACAATTTAGTGATGCCAATTTAGAATTTGCAGCGTCGTATTTTTTCCCTTTTTTTCAGCGGAATAATGAAAGATTCCATCCACATAAAGAGCGGTTTGCACAGAGCCTCGGCGCAGTTCTTCAGAACACAGCCTGGTACTCCCTCAGGTCCTGGCGAATACACGGGCTCGACCTTAAGAAGATCCGATAACACACCACTTTGATCGAAAGATGGGCAAGAGCCAACCTTAGCTGATTGGATATTGTAAGTGTAAGGCAGCACTGAACTGCTGCTAGGTGAATACGTAGTTTGGAACATCTGTGTAAAGAGATCGGCCATTGTCTGATCAGTGTTCGTGTTTAGGAACGGAACTATCGATACATAGCTTATAAGTTATCCCATATTGTCATCTTTATATTTTCTATACCTACTAGCTTTAGAATCCACAACATGTATGCACCCACACACCTATTGTTAAGTTCCACAAATGTAAATTTTCTTAGTACCAATTATCGCTGTCTAACTGGCAAGACATATAACTCTACAACCCTCATCGGTTGAGGATCATTGTTTGGTCCTTCGCAACCGGATTTGTTTGCAGTTTTCTGTTCATTGGTTCTCATTTGTAATTGTTTCTCGGCATCGAGCAATTAAAAGAACTGACAAAAGGGCGCGCCAAACTCAAGGCTATCACACGGAGCTTGGCTTGGGCTGAGGACGCGCAACATTCGAACGCTACACGGGCAGAGGTGTCTTCGCGGCTGGAGCATCTCAACACAACATGGAAAGACTTCAATAGATTTGGTGTTGAAGTAGCTATGCTTGACAAAGTAGATGGCTATGTGGATCCAGAGAATGACAACATATTCTACGAGGAAAAATATCTAAGGGCACATGCATTACTTTCGGCGATGGTAGGTACAAGACCTAGTCCATCAATTGTGAACAGTGAAAACGACAGCGGCGTGCTGCAAAACAACGACGCAATAACCAAGTGCAGCAAATGTCATTCTACAGAGCATCGTCTGTATGGATGCACACAATTCTTGGATATGTCAGCAGGACAGAGGATTTCATTTGCCAAGGAAACTCTCTATGCTACCATTGTCTAAAACCTGGTCATGGGGAAAAATGCAAATCTACGTTCAAGTGCAGACAATGTAAAGGTCAGCATCACTAACTGTTTCACCTGCAACGCACGCAATAGGGTAATGGAACAATCGCTCAAACTGGTGAGGATCAGGAGGATCCTAGCGCAAATATCTCAATGGTGACTTTAAGTCACATCGCACAAGCAGAAGGTTCTGCAGCAATTGTATAAATTAATTAAATTAAGGTGGTGAGGATAGTTGTATGTTCTTCGCTGGAGAGGATGTCTTCAGTGATGAGGATAGTTGTATGTTCTTCGCTGGAGAGGATGTCTTCAGGGGAGGGCCATTTGATATCCCTGGCGGTTGTCTAGGGTTCTTCCTTCTGACAGGAGGTTATGTTGGGAGTTACTAACTCCGTTGTTACCGCCCTTGAGGCTGAGTAACCAATCAAGTACAAGTGAATTGAATCTTACGGCTTGTGCCGGAGTTTTAGGTAAAGGAGTTCTTTATTGTGTGAGACTCAAGTAAAAACTGAAACTTAAAGCTAACAAAAATGTATTTCATAGCGGCCACGCAAATATGCAGTGTTCGCCGGCTATGGACGAGCATCCGGCCAGACGCTGTGTCAGCATTTTGGCCAGAGCGAGCTCTTAAGTAATCGGACATTTCCGTTGTGCGGTTAACTTCAGTTAACTACTCCCCCTTCAAGAATGAGGCCGCCCTCGGCCGACCCTATTTGGGCGATTATCTCCTTTAGTTGGGCCGCGGTTCTTCGCGCCTGAGTGACCCGCCGATAGGCCAAGCCGATGCAAATCAAAGCGCAGCATATTGCTCCCGCAATGAACACCATCTGATATATTTGATGATGGTTGATATTCTCCCCGAACTCCTTGATGTGTTCCAAGTTACGTGAAGGAAAGGAAGACTGAGAACGTTGCGTTCCATAGCGACGTTTAGGAAAGGCGAGCCAGCCCTCTTGTGGGCTGTGTCATGGTTGACCAATCGGGTTTCGTTGACGGTGGCACCTTCTTCAAAGGTGTCGAGGTATGTGCCCCTTATTTGGGCACAGGTGCCATTATCCACACACACTCGAGCCGGGCTATCATTTATGATTACAATCCCCTCATCAACATAGGTGATGGGGTGTAAATCGCTTTGCTGGATCTCGCAATGTGCCGTGCCTCCAGCGTGGAGCTCTTGAGCGCATGATCTTCTTCGCGCCAGCCGACAAAATGTAGCCCCTGCTGTCAAAGAGCAGTTTTCTACCGTGTGGATATTGCCGTCGCATTCAGCAATAATATTGTCCTCCAGCCTGAGTAAGGTGTCGTGATGTGACACCGGGAAAATGGTAATCTTGTTGCAGGCCGACCTAATCTTTGAAAACTTAATAATAAAGTGTAAGATGTTATTGGATTGTAATATCTTAATGGACGATACGGACAAAACATCCCTAATCGCGGTCTCAGTGGGCTCTTCCATCCACACACCTTCCAGGTTTGCATGATCTAAGATGCTAGGGCTATTAAACCCTGCAGCTTCATTGTTATCATCCTATTTCGAGTTAAAAGCATCTCGAAAAGGTGCCCTGTATCAATTTGGGACTTTTTAGCTGACCTCAGAAGTTGGTTGACGGTAGCGGAAATTTTATTAATTTTAATTTGCACCTTGTTGTTGATATTGACCTGCCTATTGTTTGCATTTATTAATTCGAATTCTTTAAATTTAATTTTTTCGAAATTTGGAAGTGCTGTAAGTTTGTTGAAATTTGGGAAGCCCACCACCAAAGCGTGATTAAAATAATAAAAGCAAAACTTATGCCAAGTGGCTACAAAAAAAGGTATGATAAGAAATTTAAAAATTATCAGGCGAGGGATAAAATAGTCACGCTCGGCCTACCTAAGGTTGTCTTTGTGGACCACCCTCCCCTTAATGAGGACTGTGGTCCCCATGTCCGCTTCAACGGTCTTTTCTTCACACAAAGGCGAGAGTTTGTTGCCCAGGCGTTTGTTAGACTTCACTAAGACTTTTTCGCCAACCTCGAACACTCTATTTTGTCGGGAAGCGTTTTCCCTGTTTCGGAGCTTGTCCTGGGCTATTTTAATCTTATCCTGTATTTCGTAATGTGGCCCATTTGATTGAGTCTGAACCACGTCAGCCGGCCTCTTGTCGATGACCGAATGGATAGATTTGTTATATTTGGTTGTAGCCAGTAGGATCAGCTCTACGGTATCGCTAATGCCTTTGTCGATTTTAAGGCATCTAGCAAGCTCTACCAGAGTGCTGTGGAAGCGTTCCACCTGTCCGTTTGAGACACTGTGGAGGGGCGGAGCATTTGAAATGCTAACGCTGAAATGGTTTTCCAGCATGGCCACGATGGTGTGCGAGTTCAACGATGGTTCGTTGTCGCAATATATGACCTTTTCCTTAGGGAAGTTGTTCATCAGCTGTAGTAGCGCTGGTTTGAGGTCCTCTATGGATCTAGAGGGGCCGGTTGGACGACGGCAAATTTCGAGAATTTGTCGATGCACGTAAGGAAATACTTTTTATCCGTGGAGAAGATGTGTAGCATTTCTCCTACATGAGATGGGATTGGTGTTTCGCCAAGCTTCTGTTTCTTTGGATGTCTTGGCGCAAGCCCTGCAGGAATCGACTATTTCGTTCGCCATTTTGGTCATTTTTGGAAAGTATTACTCGGAGATTACCTGCTTCACGTTTTCTTGGGCAGACCTGTGAGCTCTGTTGTGCTCGACAGTGAGAATCTCCCGCCTCTCGTCAATTGCAAAAATATCCGTTACTCGGTTTTTGCATTGCCAAAATTTGGTGGCAGGGAATCCGCGAGCTCCTCCAGCAATGACTCCTCACAAGTGAAGTCGATGTTATGCCGTCTCTTGTTTCCAAAGAGAACAAAGCTGCGTTTAGACGAAAAGCGAGCTTCCTCCAGAGTTATCTGGTTTTGGAAGCAATTGAGAGGCTTATCCGTGGATGGGATGGTGTGAGTTAGCGACAGCTCACTGTGGATTGTGGCCGCGCTTGAAAATGCCTCTTCCTCTTCTACAACGTTGAGTTGTTGCCTCGAGAGGGCATCACATTCGTCGATGCGTTCTTTCCACCTTTTAATTTTCGTGTTTGGATTAGAATCCGACACCGCGTAGGTCAGTGTAGACATTTATGTCTTTGACCCCATATAGGTAGTTACGAAGCTTTTCTAGAGCCCAAACTATGGCTAACAGCTCCCTTTCGTTGGTAGCGTAGTTAACCTCTCTGTCCTTTAAGGTTCTAGAGATCATAGTAATGGGTCGTCCCTTTTGGGAAGGCATAGCGCTAATGCCGTATGCTGAGGCATCTGTCGTTAGATCAAATGGCAATTTATAATCGGGGTATCTGAGTATGACATCCTCAGAGGCCAGGATGTTTCGAAGCTTTTCGAAGGCCAGCCGTTGTGGCTCGGTAAACTGTACTTGGATATTTCTGGATCTGTATCTGCTGACGTTTCCATGTTCCCCTTTTAGGATGCTCGAAATGGGCTTAGCTATTGATGCAAAATCTTTGATAAAGCACCTATAGTAGCTAGCCAAGCCCATGAATGACCTTACTTCAAATACGTTTTTAGGCTCCGGAAATTCCTTGATGGACCGGACCTTTCCTGGGTCTGTTCTAGTCCCTTCACTGGTGACTATAAACCCCAAAAAATTAACGCATTTTTTGAAGAAGACCGATTTCTGCGCCGACACTCTCATGTTGGCGTCGTGCAGGCTCTTTAGTACCCAGTCTACGTGCCATATGTGGGCGTTTTCGTGGGCCAGTGTAATTTGGTGGTAGCCAGACTTCAAATCGAGCGTTGCCTAAATTCTCTAGTATCATAGAGATAATTGGCATGGGGTAGCGATCCGGTATTGTCCTCTCATTTAGCTTTCGAAAGTCTAATACCAGCCGCATTTTACGGTTGCCGGACTCGTCGGTGCCCTTTTTGGGTTATTATAGGGGGATCTCGACTTCTGGATTATGCCGTTTTTTAGGAGGTCTTGAATTTCGCTATTGACGAAATCGGCTGCCCCCATCGGGTACGGGTAGGGTCTGGCATAAATGGGCCCCTCATCAACTGTTCTAATGGTGGCAACTACTGAAGTGTTGTAAGGTAACGCCTCATTTGGGTTAGCGAAGGCATTTTTCCTGTCGCTTAGCATTTTTAAAAATGCTTTTCTGACTGAAGGTGGTGCACTGGAGCAGTCCACTTCAGTAAAATTTACGTTGGGCATGCTTGGAATTCTAGCTTTTCTATTTCGGAACCCCATTTGAGGTGTCCGGAAGCTAGGCAAAGCGATGCCCCTGCCTGTTTTAACAGGTCAAGGCCGATGATGGCATCAAAGGAGGACAAATCTGGTAAAATGAAGAACGTGGCCTTCAAGTTGAATAGGGATATGAAGCATTTTTTTGTGACCGTGTCTATTAAAAGCTTCATTTCTATCCCCGCCTTGTGTTGCTTGGCGTAGTACGGATTTTTGCCAGTATTCGTCTGGGCATTCGCCGGCGCAGGAGCCTGACGGTGGCCTTGTGTTTTTGGATATTTTTTTTATCCTTGTCCTCCTGGCTTCTGGCAAACGAAGCCGCGAAGGAGTACCTCTCGTGGTTAGATTCTATTTCTTGTGCCAAAGCGAGGGCTGAAGGCATATCTTTCGGCTTTGCCGAAAAGAGGACATCCGTAAGGCTACGCTTAAGTCCCGAGATAAATACTCGAAGTGCGACGTCCCGGAATTTGTCACACAAAACATGGTGGCTTTGTTGGTGAGCAAGGTCAGTTTTTTCTCGACCACGTCATAGTACTGCAGTACGGTCATATTTCCCTGCCTGAGAGTACCCATCTCCTGCTCGATAACGTGAATCTGGCGCTTATCACTGTACGTGAAGTCGAGTCGATTTATAATCGCGTCGAAATTCAGCACAGTGCCAAACGAGGATAGCACGGCATCGGCAGGGCCACTTATTTTACTCCTAATAATTATAACTGCCTGGTAATGGCGAGAGCTATTTACATAGTTCCTAAAAATATAATATGCGGTTGTCCCTAATTTCTATGGGTTCATACGTTTTGATTATGGGAGCTTCCGCTTGCGCGGGAGCGATTTGTACTACGTTGACTTGTTCGGTCAGCCGTTGTATAGCCAGGCGAAGTTCATTTTCCCTACGTTGGCTCTCAATGTTGGCTTCTTGGACGGCATGTTGAACGGCCGCCTGTATAGTGGCTGTCATTTGTTCCATGCTGAAAGCCATTTTCGCGTGTTTGAGTGCTCTAGCGTTCGCGCTTTTTGGGGTGGAAGATGCTCGAATTCCATGCCCACAGAGGCGATTGGTAGGGTGAGGGGGCTCGCGAGGGCTGAGCCGTCGTTTTAGTTACATATGTGTGCGGGCTCGTCGAGCTGCACTATTGTTTTGCCAAGTAGAGGCAAGGTGAGAGGTATGGGGGGACTGAGCCTCCGCTATGACACAAAGATAAAAAATAAAAATAACAAAGTGCCACACACTGCATGCGCGGCCGTATCGTATTCCCAAAAATGGAGTGAGGAAACAAAACGGAAAGGGAAAATAAATAACCAAGACTGTCCAGCTAATATCAAGAATTTTTTAGCTAGTGACTTTTTTGTCTTGGTTAAGAATTTTCTATTCTGCAACTTTGCGTTGTTGTATAAAAATGTTTATTTATTTATTCATACAGAAAAAGAAATGCAAACAATATTGGGAGGTAGATATCCCAAAAATGGTTTATATACAAAATTTATATAAAATTTGTATTGTTATAAAAAATTTGTATAAAAATACAATGCTAAATGTAAAAACGGTTAAAGGGGCTGCAGTTTTTTAGCTGTCAGTGTAACAGAATTTCACTTTTTATATTTTTTGTAACATAAAACCAATGCAGATTTGAAGGAATTATGAATGAAAGTGCTCACTAACATGATTTTACGATTAATTAAATTAAGGTGGTGAGGATAGTTGTATGTCCGTTGCTGGAGAGGATGTCTTCAGTGATGAGGATAGTTGTATGTTCTTCGCTGGAGAGGATGTCTTCAGTGGAGGGTGATTTGATATCCCTGGCGGTTGCCTAGGGTTCTTCCTTCGGACAGGAGGTTATATCGGGAGTTACTAACTCCGTTGAGTAACCAATCAAGTACAAGTGAATTGAATCTTACGGCTTGTGCCGGAGTTTTAGGTAAAGGAGTTCTTTATTGTGTGGACTCAAGTACAAACTGAAACTTAAAGCTAACAAAAATGTATTTCATAGCGGCCATGTATTTCATAACGAGCATCCGGCCAGGCGCTATGTCAGCAGTTTGGCCAGAGCGAGCTCTTAAGTAATCGGACATTGCCGTTGCGCGGTTAACTTCAGTTAACTTATATGCACAAGGCAGTGAAAATTCACAACAATCAACTGGATCGAACAGGAGCACCTTGCCGACGGCATGGTCAACGTTCGCAACGCAAATGGAGATTTGGTAGCATGTCGACTCCTATTGGACAGGGGTTAGGAACTGTCGTACATATCTAAAAACTGTATACAAACACTTGGTTTGGCTCGTACGCCATCACGCATACTCGTTACAGGAATTTCATCAATCGAAGCAGACACTACAAGAGGATGCAGCACTATACGCATCCAATCCCGTATTTCACAAGATCAGTTGGTAGTCCAGGCTCACGTGCTTGGAAAGATTACATCATCATTGGAAAGGCATCGACGGGTCTGCACTTCGAGTTTTCAACGATCTGCAACTGGCAGATTCACAATTTAGCATAAATGCCCAAATTGACATTCTTTTGGGCAGCGAACACGTTTGGAGTGTTATAACTGGGAGAAAGATCTACGACAACAAAGGAAAGCTCATTGCTATATCATCAATTTTCGGATGGGTAATTACGTCACTGCTTTCATCACGCGCATGCAGCGCTACGGCACTTACAACAACAATAGACATCGATGCTTATCTCAGAAAGTTCTGGGAACTGGAAAGCATACAACGCAAGGCAGAAGTTCGACCTGAAGACGAGGAGGTGGAGAAACACTTTCTTGTAACACCCACTCGAGACAATCAAGGCAAGTATATCGTGGAACTTCCGTTTAAAGTATCCGAAACACAATTCGCAGATACACTTCAAGGAGCGCTACAGAGGTTCAAATCAGTTGAACGACATTTGGCACAGAATCAACAATTACGTAACGACTACGTAAAGTTCGTGAGGGAATACCAAGAGCTAGGCCATATGCGAGATAGGCCATAAGGGCTAGGCATAAGGGTAGGAATTTCTACCTGCCACATCATCCAGTATTGGGTCGGAAACTTCGAGTGGTTTTCGACGGCTCATATCAAGACGCCAAAGGCATGGCGTTAAACGACACGCTCTCGATCGGACCGAGTATTCAGCGAAACCTATTTGCTGTGTGCTTGCGATTCCGTATGTACAAATACGTCTTTTCAGCGGACATAGTCAAGATGTTTCGTCAAATATGGGTGAGCGAAAAACATAGAGACTATCAGAGAATCGTATGGAGAGAGGATCCGTCAGATCCTATCAAGCACTTCCAACTATGCACGGTGACGTATGGAACATCATGCGCACCATTTATAGCAGTCCGAGTGCTAGAGCAACTAGCTGCCATAAGCACAAGTTTCCGAACGCAGCAAAAATCGTGTTGAAATCGGGGGCAAATAGTAAGGATGAGCTGCTACGCAACAGGGACGAACTGGTCTAACTGATGTCCTGTGCTAACCTAGAGCTTAGGAAATGGGTGTCGAATACCAAATGCATCAATTCGGAGGATAACACGGATTCCTCACAATCATTAGTCAAAGTGCTTGGGCTGCATTGGCACCCTGGAGAAGACACATTGTCGTACAATGTAAATCTATCGAAAGAACCTAGCTGTACCAAGAGGCAAGTGTTGTCGGATGTCTCACGTATATTCGACCCTCTCGGTCTATTAGACCAATCGTAGTTAAATTGAAAATACTATTTCAAAAAACTGTGGCTGTTGAATTTGAATTGGGACGATGAACTACCGAGCAAACTAGCAAACAACTGGCTCAAATGGCGAGCTGATCTGGACAACCTTCACAAGCCCCAGATACCGCGCTTAGTTAAAAGCGACATACAGAAAATCGAATTGCAAGAATTTTCAGATGCATCCACCATGGCGTACTCAGCGGTGGTATACAGCCGAGTGGTTAACGACGATGGAACCATTTCGGTCGCCATACTTGCAGCAAAAACAAGAGTGGCACCTTTGAAGCAGCAGTCTTTGCCGCGCCTGGAACTATGTGGCGCACTTCTACTGAGTCTGTTTGTTGGGAACCGCACTTCAGAAATCCTCGAAACCATTCCGAAGCATGCACGGCGGCATGTAGACACAAAATCGAACACAGCGGATTGCGCATCGCGTGGTTAGGGAGTATCCGAGCTCATTGACTTCCAATTATAGTGGAAGGGTCCTTCATGGCTGAGGGACACGGAACAATTCTTGGAAAGGTTGCACAATACTCAGAACTGTACTTCTCTTTCAGACAAACGCATACAAGACGAAGTCAAAAATACCTGCCTAGCTGCGCAGATGACTGTCACGACGGACAACCCTTTGGATAAGCTTCTCAATCGCAAATCATCTTGGCTGAAGCTTATACACACACTTGCTTACGTTTTGCGCTTCATTCATCACATGAAGCACGCATCTTCGAAACAAACATCGAATTCTCTCACATTCGATGGGATCAAGGGAGCAAGGATTCGATGGCTGCAACACGCTCAAGCTGGTTTTCAACAGGAGTTCCATTTACTACGCGCAACCAAGGCTTTAGGGAACCAATCTCAATTGGTCAAGCTCTCACCAATCATCGACAAGGACAACCTGCTAAGAGTGGGTGGACAAATCCAACATTTGCAGTTGTCAGCAGAGGCGAAGCATCAGCAGCGTCCTAAGTGGACCACGACAACCCCTAACATTTCGATCGGCAGCGTTGTGCTGGTCAAGGAGTCCAACACACCACAAGCATCATGGCATCTAGCAAAGGTGATCGACACTTTCCAAGGAAACGACAATATGGTTCGAGCAGTCAGGATCATAACGAAAATTGCGAAACTACTCAGTTCAGAAACCGTGTTTCAGGGTGGCCCGGGATGTTTAGGAACGGAACTATCGATGCATAGTTTATATGTTATCTCATATTGTCATCTTTATATTTTCTATACCTACTAGCTTTAGAATCCACAACATGTATGCACACACACACCTATTGTTAAGGTCCACAAATGTAAATTTTCTTAGTACCAATTAGACAGCGAAACTGGTAAGACATATAACTCTACAGTCCACTGCTCATTCGTCTCATCGGTTGAGGATCAGTTCGCATAAGAGTTCTCAACCGTAAGAAGTGGGGGAAAAGATACATGTATGCGCCTAATGTTTACAAAGTTATAAAATTGCTTCGGATCCTGAGTAAACTGAATCCGGCAGCTGCAAATATAACTCCTATAACATTCTGCGTTACGCACGGTGAAATTGGACCGAGCTACTAAGTATCTTAAATAACTAACTGTACAGCCAGATAATATGTTTATTTAAAAGTCTACTCATACTGTTTCTTAAATTTATAAGGTGCCTTGTATACCAAGAAGGATTCGTTGAAGCGGACGGACCAATCAAATTCCGAAATTAACTTATTTAATTTAATAAAATCAGCCTTACGGAAGAAACGAACTTTATGAGATTTAAGTGTAGACTTAAGGTAAATTAAGCAATTGTTTTCGATTGAACCCTCAAGAGTGGGATGATATGGATCCTCAGTGTTAAAAAGGGACAAAGTTCTGAAAAGATTAATTCCATCAGGATCAGAAACGAAACATAAGTCCAACAGCCGACCTAAAGAATTTCATACGTGGTGAATTTGCCCGAGTGACATGTCGAACATGCCCGCAGGGAAGTCGTGGTGAGAGTTAAGCTGTAAAGACGGTGAATTTTTATTCGACCACATAAGTTCTGGGATATTTAAGTCACTCAGAGCTATCATCTGGTCACCATCAGACAGACGATCAAAAACCAAACGAATAGCGGGCAAATTTGAAGGTGGTATGTAAGAACAGGTAGGATACAAAGATTGATCGGACAAAGTGATTTTAATGCAAAGAAATTTAATGCCTCCAAACTCTTGTGATTTTTGCTCTTCAGAAGCGAATTTGAATTCTACACAAATTAACACTCCTGCTGCCCTTCGCCAAGTTCAATCACATCTAAAAGTGGGAAAAGGAAAAACTTCGGAGCTTAAGAAATCTGGCTTTAACCTGAGCTATGCCGTTCCTGAAGGCAGAGTATGCAACCAATCGGTATCCCCTTCGCCGAAGAGGATATTATATTTTTGGTCAAAAGTGTGCTACGCAGAGAAGGAGACATCTCCAAGCATATAAAGTATATATACTTGATCAGGATCACCTCCTGAGTCGATATAAGCATGTCCTACGCAAAATAGTCTCTCAGGTTTAAAGCTATCGGCCTCAAACTTGGCACACATCCTTCTTACTTTTTTCCGCAGTACATAAGTTGGAACGGCCGGAGTCGGGGGTATGCAATAACTCCTTAGAGGGCCAACACTTTGGTGTTTTTTAAATTCGAAGGATGGGACTTGTAACATATTCCATTTTGGCCTAATTCCTACTAATCCGATTTTACAAATATCAAAAGGATCGTCCAAATATTACATATCCTCTAGCTGCGAAGGCTACCTTTTTTCGCTAGAGGGTGTTTCCAACAATTTTATTAGAAAATTTATTTGATCAGACAAGAATGATTTTTATTTTTAATTAAAAACTAGCAGTACCCTGCCATGTTTCGCTGTGGCATATTGTTGTTGCACGCATAAAAAATAAGTCAAACAAAAAAGAATAATTTTCAAATTAATTAAATTCTGTAATACTTGTGGGTATACAATATTCTTTGTTTCTCCTCCTTAATCATTCATTATTATTTCTGTATTTTAGTACATAGCTTGCTCTTCACTTAAGCACCTTGTGATACACGACATTTTTTGTTTTATTATCAGGCGCAAAAACAAACAACGCAGATGGTCTTCCGACCCGTGAACATGCCACGTATAATTGACCATGGGAAAAACATGAATGTTCTAGATTTAAACCACAAACTTTTAAGGATTGGCCTTGTGACTTGTTTTTTGTCATGGCAAATGCAAGACGTATCGGAAATTGAAGTCTTTTAAATTCAAACGGCATATCGGTTGGGATCATCGGGATCCTCGGAATGAGAACTTCCTCACCTTTGAATTTTCCTATCATTATCGTAGCGTAAATTACATTGTTCATCAATTTACTAACCACCAAACGCGTACCGTTGCACAGTTTTGGTTGGTTTATGTTTCGAAGCATGATTACTACGGAGCCAACCTTTAGGCGTAAATTGTGCGGTGGTAAGCCAGGCACGTCCAAAGAGTTTAAAAATTCAATTGGATAGTTGGTGGCTTCATCTTCATTTGTGACGCAGTCAATAGATTTGAATGAATGCATTGTTCCAATGATCTTATTTTGAATTATGTAGTTCAGGTCATCTACATCTTTATTCTTAGCCGCTAAAATTGCTCGCTCACTCAACCATTCATTATTTTTGTAGTTAGAAATAATATTTGGAAATACATTGTTGATAAGTTCGTCTTTTGATGAGTCAAAATTACAGAAATTATTTGGAAATGATATTAAACCGCTCGATTCTATCTACAAAATAAAAACCAGATTCTTTAACTACATTCTATGTAAGTACAAAAATAAATACCTTAAATGTCGGATTAAAACCTCCTTCTTCGATAATGTCTGCCCCAAATGACGTCATTTGGAAACAACTATTGTATTTTCGAGTATTTGCAAGAAAGTGGCGTGATTCTTGTGTTTCGCCGCAAAGCAATGAATACAATGGCTCTTGTGGCGGAGTCAACACTGGCAATTTCACTTTACCATTAACGCAGCATAATCCAGGCGTTTCTCCGGAAAACTTTAATGCACCACAATACTCGCAAACAACGTCCATTTGCCCAATGCAAACGCTAGGATGCAAGCTGTAATCATTGCTGCAATCGTATCGAAACGCAGCTCGATTCAAATCAGCTAAATATCTGCGTCGCAAATTGAAATCTATTTGAGAAGCACGAAGTCGAGCCATACTATTGCGGCGCTGTTCACGTACAATTTCTCGTTCTTCTTCAGTCCTTTCATATGCAATATTTTGTATTCTTCTTGCATTACGGCTTTGTCGGGAAAGATTCGACCGTCTTGGTCGCGGCATTATTAATTAAACTTCACTTCACTTCAATCCACTTGTTAATTATTTATTTAATAGAAATAGTTTTAATATTGATTTCAGCGCAACACAATCTTTTTGGTTCGTTGTTAAATTTGAGAGCCTGACTATGAATTTGACTTCGTTTGTAACTGACATTTTGACATTTGACATTTTCTTCTTAGCTGTCTGCCTAAATAAAAAAGTATGGGCCAGGGAGGAAAGGGAGGAACGCTGTCGAACGGGACAAAAAGTATCCTATGTCCTTCTCCTGGCTCTAAGCTACCTCCCTACCAATTTTCACTCAAATCTGTTCTTCCGTTCTTGATTTATAAGTTGTGTAACATAAAACACGATGTTCTTTTAT
The DNA here is from genome assembly GCF_017639315.1 of Drosophila ananassae. Taxonomy (NCBI): domain Eukaryota; kingdom Metazoa; phylum Arthropoda; class Insecta; order Diptera; family Drosophilidae; genus Drosophila; species Drosophila ananassae. The sequence goes on along the minus strand of NW_025319097.1, from coordinate 29,325 downwards.
ATATATAGATTTAACAACGTTGATGTCCGACCAGGACACCTGCGTTAAATGTGTATTTAACCTGTGTATTAACATTTGGGGCAAAACAATGGTATCAACCAAATTTCATCTTTTTTTTTATTTATACACATACATAGTATTTGCAGTGCGTTTAACTACTTTACTCTAAAAATATTTCCCCCATTTCTTTATAAGATGTTAGATTTAGAACAAAACTCATATATTATGACTGTATTGTAATTAAAAAAAAATCCAAAAATTTTCAAAAATTTCGCCAATAAGAAAAAACGTCTAATTTTTATGTCACGCAGCTCATACAAACACCTTTACATCTAAACAAAGAGGAGCACAAAAAATAAGCTCAGTCCAAATATTATCGTTACTGAAATCGTAGATCGTTTCCAATAGTAAATTCGTTTGATCCCACATCAGCTCTTAGAGTGAATTTTACGTAAGCCAGGCTTCTTAGATGGCTTAAGAACGTAAAAAGAGCACATAAGAGTCTCATCCACAGACATCATAGCGCCCGCGTTGTCAAATTCACCACAGTAATTCGGTGCTGAAAATATAGTTATCAGCTGACGCTTCGCAAAGAATTCATATCCGTCTTCAACCACCTGATGAGCGCGACAAATGAGGTCGAACTTGTGGCGATGCACGAACTTTCCCACAATATCTGCACCAAAAGTCACGCTCACACCTCGATCATTATCGCTCCAGCCCATAATCTTTGGATCTGGGTCCGACCATAAAAGGTCGCAAAGTAGTCCTTTATCAGGAACATCACAAGGTCTTGCCAGTTGTCCAATTTGGTTCATATTCAGAAGATCAGGACTAAGTCCACCATGGCAGCAAAAAATTTTTTCATCTACAATGGCCGAAACAGGCATACAGCTGTAGCAGTCGACAAATGTACGCCAAAGCTTGATTGTATACCGACGTTTACATTCATCGTAAAATCCATATATACGGTTAATTCCGGCAGATTCATGGTTTCCGCGTAGTAAAAAAAAATTTTCCGGATACTTTATCTTATAAGCAAGTAAAAGGCACATTGTCTCGATAGATTGCTTGCCTCGGTCCACGTAATCGCCAAGGAACAAGTAATTGGAGGCAGGCGGATATCCTCCATAGTCAAAAAGGCGCAGAAGATCCGTGAATTGCCCGTGTATATCGCCGCAAATCTTGACGGGCGCCGAGAGTTCAAGAAGCATTGGCTGGGACATGAAAACTTCCCTCGAACGGTTACAAAGCAGCCGGATGTCTGTCTCTGTCAGATTGAGCTGCTTCAGACGTCGTGTATCGATAATTCGTAGGATGAGTTGGTCAATATTATTAACATCTGTTACGGTCGTCATTTGCTGCGACATTTTGCGGGATTTTTGTGCCAATTAAGTGACCAAAAACTAAATTTTGTTACTTAAGAAGAATAATAGCTTTCGGCTACACACATTTGAAATTGAAATAATACCCAGTCAAAGTATGTTGACACTCCAAACAGAGCCTGCTTAATTAATTTATTGGAGATACGCTCACCTTTCTTAGGTGTACTTTACGATTATCTGGCCTCTGTACGTCAAATGTAATAACTAGGTCTTTATCAACTCCCATAGACGCACCAGCATTATCATACATACCGCAGTAATTAGGAGCGGAAAAAACAGTCACTAACTGACGCTTTGCAAAGAATTCGTACCCATCTTCAACAACCTGGTGGGCTCGGCATACTAAATCAAAGTCGTGCTTCTGAAGAAACTTTTCTAGAACATCACGTCCGTAAAGGTAACTAACACCCCGATCGCTCGGCGTCCAGCCGAAGCCATACCTGTCCGGGTCACTCCACAAAAGATCGCAGAGTAGACCCGTCTCAGGGACTTCGGCTGGTCGGACGATCGAGCTTATATCACTTAGATCCTTAAGTTGCGGACTTAGCCCACCATGGCAACAGAAGATTCGGTGTGAAATAGTTGCTGCCACAGGCATACAGTTATAGCAGTCGACAAAGGTTTTCCATAGTTTAACAGTATAGCGACGTTTGCATTCATCGAAGAACCCGTACACTCGGTTCACAGATTGCGATTCATGATTGCCCCGCAACAAAAATACATGTTTAGGGAACTTGACGCGAAGTGCCAGTAGGAGTGTGATTGTCTCTACAGAATTCTTGCCTCGATCCACATAATCTCCAAGAAACAGGTAACTAGTCTGCGGAGGGTAACCGCAATGATCTAAAATTTTTAATAGGTCATGGTACTGGCCATGAATGTCACCCACGACACGAATAGGAGCTGATACGTCCAGCAACATAGGGTCGTCCAAAAATAAATCTCGCGCCAGACTACAAAGCTTGCTAACTTCCGCCTCTATTAAGGGCAATCGTTGCTGTTTGCTCCTGCGGAAATTCTTCAAACGAAGGATAAGATCGCTTAAGTTAAGTACGACTGGTAAATGGTGTTCACTGCCTCCCTCAGCTTCTCCCGTTGCTCTTCTGGATATTTGGTAATTTTGATTCAATTTCGTGTCGAGGGGAGTCCATGTGGCCATCAAGTGTAAATGTGTGCAACTGTGTATTATTTTTGTTATTCTTTAATTATTAAATGACAAACAAAATTCAACTACCAATGATTCAGCACAAAAAATGACTATCAATGACTCAGAAAAGTAACTTTCACAAGATTTGATTTTCCTGAAAAAGCACTTTCTGTGAAATAAAAAGACACGAAAAAGAAAACTGCTTTGCTTATAACATGCTTCCATACAATAATTAAGTAACTGCCCCTTGAAATAGTTTAATTATGAAATTTTATGAAAGCGAAGGCTTATTACAATTATACGTTACCACCCTATACTATATATGAGTTATAAGTAAGAATTAAATGTTAAAATTAACAACAATTTTTACGAAAGATCGACTTTATTAATATTAATTTGACTAAGAACTGAACTTATCACATTTAGTATTAAAAAGACCTCTGACGGTTACTTTGCTGGCTCGTCGATTCCACCGCTTCTTGTGTTGTTGTTCCCGTTTCCGATGCTGATTCGAGATAAGTGTTGTTGCATCATATTTGAATTTTGTGGGTATGAAATTGATGATTTTGCTATGTCGCTGTTGCAGTTGTTAGCGTTTTCGTCATATATTTGGGTAGCGTGCTACCATCTGGAAACCAGGTTTATACCTTGGTGGTCGCAAGCCACTGTTGTCAACTCCATGATGTTTCGCATGTTATATTTAGAATCGGTTGAGGAGTTCAATGTATGCTTTTTTTTAAACCAGAAGATTACGTTGATCAACAATTTTAACAGAATTCCCAAAATTAAGAAATTTATTGTTGTTAATGTTAGTATTTATTTCATTCAACATCTGCAGCGATATTACTTGATCTGCGATTTTGGTCTTCTCGGCCAAAATCTAAAAGAGTGCGTATCTTGCTTCGCTGGCTCGTATCGCGACTAATAGTGTAGTTTTCAAATTGAATGAGGTAGCTCATTCAATTAGTAAATAACTTCACTTTGGCTGTTTGTGTGCTGGCAGTTTGGTATTAATGTCACTATCTCCTCGTGATTTGGAACATTTTGACCATTAATATAATGCGCGGCAGGCCCCCATTTCAGGGCATAGGAAATTTTCAGGACAGGCTCTGCCGCGCACATATAGTATAAACAAACAACAGGTTATGCTCTCATCCCATTTTCAGCTATTTTATACTAATACAGTGCATTGAAATTATGAATTTCAACTTTGAAGTATTACAAAATGGTTTTGAGTGTTTTAGCAAAGCCGATAAAACAATCTTTACTTAGTTCTTTTAGACTACTCAATTCATACGACAAAAATTAGCATCAGGCCTTTTTCAACTCTCTTGCCTACACACATAGATTACGCTTCAAGAAGGTTGCCATGCACCAAATCAGTGCACTATGAAAAATTGTACAACTTCTTCTAAGATTTTGACGATTTTTAAAAGTTTTTAAATTAGTTATCTGTGCATTAAGAAACCGTCAAACTTGTATGCTTCAACTCTTATTTAGAATAGTGAATAGTGATGAATAGGTTACAGATTTAAGTGGTAAGAGAGACTTGAGCAGGGATTCTGTTTTATAATTTATATATGGTGTAAGGTGGTATCGTACAATTGCTTACATTGAATTTCATAATAAAACTATTCTAAGGGCCAGTTACTTAATTAAGGTATGTAAGAATGATGTAAGCAAAGCTGTTTTTTTTAGTGTCTTTTTATTTCACAGAAAGTGATTTTTCAGGAAAATCAAATCTTGTATAAGTTACTTTACTGAGTCACTGATCATTTTTTATGCTAAATCATTGGTATTTGAATTTTGTTTGTCATTTAATAATTAAAGAATAACAAAAATAATAATATCCCTGTTTGAAGAATTTCCGCAGGAGCAACCAGCCCAGTGATTGCCCTTGATAGAGGCGGAAGTTAGCAAGCTTTGTAGTCTGGCGCGAGATTTGTTTTTGGACCCTATGTTTCTGGACGTATCAGCTCCTACTCGTTTCGTGGGTGACATTCAGGTCCAGTACCATAACCTATTTTTTTTTTATTTTAGAATAACAAACAGTTACCGTCCGCAGACTAGTTACCTGTTTCTTGGAAATTATGTGGATATAGGGTACGAATTCTTTGCGAAGCGTCAGTTCGTGACTTGTTTTTCCGCTCGGCTGGCGGTGTTTTTGACTCTCGAGATTTTAGGTACTAACCAGAGCTCTATTGCTTTGTTATCGTGATAATCAGCTAATTAGCTTTTAAAGCTGATTAAAATGGCGCTAGACACAGCCATTTTTGGTACGAACTATGTAAATCATATATCCAATTAAACGATAAATGTCTTCGATCCACTTTTCTCCATTGGAATAATTCCGCGTATTTGGTGTCTACAAATAGTTGACACAATATAATTCGAACTGATCGCCAGTATTTCAATTCGGTGGAGTTTTTTCTCTTGCATTTAAAGTAAATAAGCCTCACTAACTATAACCCATCCCATAAATTTTTCTTTACTGAGAATTTGAAAGTCTGGACCAAGCGTTCTGGATCCATTTCGCAGGATCCACGCAGGATGGAACGGTAGATGATGATGATGCTTGCAAAGTACTGCGAAGGCGTCAGCAGTAAATTGGGGCCCATTGTCACTGACCATTGTCTTTGGATATCGCTCAATAGCGAAAATTGCTGAAAGTGCAGCATTGGTATTGCTTGTTGTTGTATACGACAACACTGTGGCACTTTACTACTTGTTTAGTTACCGAGCGTTTTCGGGAGTTTTATTTTTTTGTGATCTACATATATAGATCTACATATTGGCTTTAATAAAAACAAGCACAGTTCGATTTATAGATATTAATACAATTATTTAATTGTTTTGGGGTTTCTACAAATTGATGTTGCTTAGCGACCGAGAGATCTCGCGAGAGAGCCAGACAAACGCTAGCGCATGACGACAGATGCAGGTGGCTGATCGGTTGCATGGGAGCGGCGACGAGAATAGAAATAAATAGAAAAGAAAGGGACGACACGAATTCAATAAATTATTGCCGGCAAAAACGGTGCTGGGTTGTTGAATTTTCAGTTCAATTTTTCAAAAGTTCACAAGATTTTTTATATCTTGATCAGTGGTAGAACACCAAACATGTTGCCTGGCTAATTGTTTCATATTGATGATGGCCCAAAGCCCCTCATTCAGTATAGTTTTAGTATATTCGTAATACGAATTTCGTATCAGAAGTTGTTCATTCTACCGTAACCAATTGCATGACTTGACTGAGAATTTCGTCGGTGCGCTTGGAGGAATATATTCATTTGCAAGATGCTGTTGTGAATGACGGTAATCGTATACGTACATATGTAGATATCTTTATACATAGGTAGGTCAATAGACACCGTTGTGGAGACAGATTAAGCAGTTAATTGCCTAACGGAATTTTTGGTGTTTGGTTCGCTGGTGTCGAACGAGAAATTACAGGCAATGGTTGCCGGAAATCTCCTGCGAGCAACATCAACTGCGGTGCGGTCTGTGCTTAGAGAATTGTTATAAAAACAATTTTATTCGCGTTCGCGGGTATATAATTTCCATGAAAATTATATAAAAACCAAGCTCAAAACTGTCTCTATAGTGTGTCAAAATTTGAGCTTGAATAGTTTAGTACTTTTTAAATGTTTATAGGTCGGAGATACGGACACAACATTTTTATATATATAGATTTATATATCGAAATAAAATTTTACAATTATGCATTTATATCTTTAATTTATTGAGCTGCAGAAGGCATGTAAATAAATTTAAATTAATTAACAACTTCAAAATTCCATAAGATTACATTCGAAAATTTAATTCAGTTTTTAAAATAGAATGCTACTCTTTTCTGGCTGATTACATAATCAAAAGAATGAAAATATTCCAGCTCAGAGAGAGAGATGGCTAAGCGGAGAGCACATGCATAAGTTGGGTTGCATCCGAACCCTCGCGTATCGGTCCCTGACCTATGTATATTAACACATCTTATTGGATCTTCGAAAACACTAATTTTCTTGCAGGTTTACGTTGTTGTCACCTTGTTGTTGTCACCTGGAGTACAGATGTTCACGTGTGTGTGTATGAGTGTGGGGTATGGATATGGCACTATGTGCTCCTCCGGGGCCTTTCGCAATATGGGACACTATTTTATTCCTAAATTTAACACTTATTGCACTATCCTGGGTTGGGCCGCAACAAATATTGTTGGGAATTCGTTGTCTTTGGTATTTGTTGTCTTTGCTAGTGTCTTGGCCAGCGTGAGTCAGTCCAAAAAAATAGGGTTAAGTGCGAGTAGGGTTATGGGGGTCCGACATGTTTGCGACAAAAATTGTAGCATTAATTAACCGCACGCCTGCGTTGAGTTTTTATTTGCTTACTCAAAAGTGTGGCCACATGGATTTGCAATTCCGGTTTGGGTGTCGGTAATTCAAGCTTTCTGCGTGGGTGTCGGTTATCCCTTGTTCTCTAAATTTTCATAACACCGGAGCCTCGCATTTCTTTAATTCTTCAAAAGGTTTTATGGCTTCTGCTGCCAAACTAAATTTCCCTCATTTCTAAGGTGCGCTGGCACCCCCTTGTCTATCAAGCGGGACAATGTGCTTTTAGCATTTCTTAATTTATATACAGTTGAATTAATTGATAAATATCCTTGAATTGAAAAAGAGGTCGCCCAAGGATCATAAAAGCCGTTTTATCGCGAGACGCCACAACCAGCGGTACCTGCCAATAGGCATCTTTCAGATCCAAACTAGATATCAATTCAAGCTTCAGTGAAGCGTTCACCTCCCGGCAGTCTAGACATATCCTCACTTTCCCTGGTTTCAGTGGTTGCAGATCAACCTCGGTGTACATATATGTCTCCACCGCATGTCTCCGCATCTCCATATGTGTCCATACCTAGGTCAAGTTTGTGAAACTAAGTTAGTTCGCCCTAGGCCTTCGCTAGTAAAGGACGGAAAACAGTTGATCACGTTCCGTAATGTAGCCTGATCTACTTCCAGTAATGTGACAACTTCCGGGATATTTATGTTTCTTAACCTTTGAATTTGGTTGTGCAGCCTGAGACTTGTCTTTTCTAATTGCTCGTTTGTGGCCGGAGTAGAGTCGATGATAGCTTCGTCAATTATTCGTCGGTCATCGTCGCTTGACTTCGAATGGCACTCGAGGTCTTCTTTTTGGAAGAGATCTTCTGAGTGCCGGGTTGGGGGGTTTTTGAACACCTTGCCTAGCTTGGTTTATATGTATTTTCTGCTATGCAACCGTCCCCTTCCGAACTCTGAAACTTCGCATTTATAAGGAGTACTTCTCACGTAGACTTGACTAATATTTATGTATAATAGAACTCGTTTCCGCAAAGCATCGTTAAATTGCTTAATAATCTGACAGACTAATACAGAGCATCCTTCAGCTCCTCCCTTCAGCTGGGGTTAGAACGATCTAACCCCATTTTGTGCCCTTAATGTTTATAAGATTGTAATCCAATAGAAATATAACGAAATGTAATTGTAACAAGCATGATCAAAACTCAATCGAGATTTTAATCCACGGCAATATAACCAAATATATAGATTTTAAAATGATAATCCAAATTCTATCGAGATCTCTCACCCGATCTGATCTCAATGATATTTTTAATAAGAAAAATAAAAAAACTTCCACTGAACTCTTTGCTGGGTGTCACCATAGTAGGCAATTAAGCTTTGTTAGTTTTCTCGGAAATAAAACTTTCTATAATAATCAGACGGATTACCTTGGCCGATGGCCGATGGTATTCCAGGTCGCGACCAATAGAAATATTCTGACCCGAGACAGGGAAATCAAGTAGAAATTGTCACAACTTTAACTGGATCGAGCACCTCTTGTACTTAACAGAGGTGGCTAGCTCGATGACATATTGTTTTAAACCGGGACAGCGTTCGGCCTAAGCTCCGTCTTTTCCTCTGCATTCCTCAGTATAAGAACCCCCTCCTAAGCTTAGGAAAAGTTTTGTTTCAATTGTTATAATAGGTTTGGTGGCCCGGTTTCGGTGCTGTTCCTGGGCGGGCCGATGACGACATGGTAATGGTATGGTGCTTGCTGGGTATTGTGGCAGCCGCTAGGGGGCTGCTCTCCAAGTGGTTGGTTGGCAATTGGCGGCTGGTAACAGTGCTGCTCCTAGCGATGATGTGGCACTGGTAGAATGCTGATGTGTCAATTGAGATTTACGGTGAAAGACTGCCCCCTTTTACCCCTGGCCTTGAGCTCAGTGGGCGAATGCAAATAAAATAACGGCGATGGCCGGGGTAAAGATTATGAGCTAGGTGTTCTTTACGGAGGAACTGAAGCCCAACGGTAAATGTAGTCGGGTTGGTTTATTCCCGGACACGAAAGGTATCCTGGTATCATAGAAATAGCGACGGATCGGTCTGGCGCTGGGGCGTAGGCACAGCGAATCACCTGGAGGAGGCGCCAAACCTCTGGTCAGCCATAGATCCTAAGGAGCGTAGGCACACAAGTGTTTAGAGGCGAGTAGCGAACACAACCGGGGGCGTGTCCTGTGTGGTAGGTAACTTTAACCGAACCGGCGCAAGGCACCAAGACCACACGTCCTGCTGGGGGATATTTTGGGGGGGCGTGTATATTGGCATCAAGCCGGAACGGTGACCGGGGAACGATGGGGGGACGAGCAGTCGATCGGTTGAGCCGAGCAGCCGGTGAGATTCACTCCTTTGTAAACATTATAAAATAAAAGGGGATATTTGTGAAACGAAGCACCAGGGGGCTCGGGACCTATAAATTCTGTGGAACGATCTGTAAACTCTACAGCTTCAAGAAGTAACGCAGCTTCAATATGGGGAGAAATAACAGGATATACGCGTTTCGCAAAGAGGAGTTGAGCTAAATGTGTAGAGAGCTCGGTCTCCCAGCAGAGGGAACGGTAGAAAACATAAGGGCACTAGTTGCAAAGTGGGTCGAAGAGACAATGGACGACGAGATGTTGGCGGTCACACGTGGATTTGAGAAAAAGTACACACAGAGGTCGACGCCGAGACAAAGAGCGATAAGTGGAGCAGAGAAGCTCATTCAAAATCTGGCGGTACCAGAGATGAAAAGCGTAAGGAGCATGGAGCAAAAGTGGCCAAACTAGTCCGGGAATGGTCGTTCCGATTCGACGGAACAGGAGATCCTCTCGAGTTCATGGACCGAGTAGCATGGTCCGCTAAAACATACGAGTCGGAAATAAACACTCCGCGGGCGATGCCGGAATTACTCCAGGGCAGAGCACAAAGATGGTTCATAATGAACGATGAAAAGTTGCCAACATGGAATGAGTTTAGAAGGATTCAAAGAATATATGGTGGACCTCCAGACACTAATGAAGCCACTAGGAAAATCCACGAAGGAGGTGATTGAAAGGCTGGAGGAGAACTGCATGCCGCGCATGAAAATGTTCATGAGGCAATTGAAGGAGACCCAAGGCAACAGCAGAATGCTGCCAAAGAGTGGGAAACGCACAGCGATCTTAGCCGTAGAGAGGAAGGCAGAGATCGCGAGGTGCTGCATCTCAGAACTAGTTGGTGGTTTATCAGGAGACGATCAGCTGTTGGCGGCGGTCGTCAAGTTCGGAGGTGCAGAAGTGAAGGCCATGATTGACACCGGGGCAATGGATAGTTTCATCTCAGAAAAACTAGCGGAGAACCCGGGAATCGCCGGAGAGCGGAGAACAACAAGAAGACTAATAAAGTTGGCCAGAGACTCAAATGGTACTACAGACAACAGTAAACTTTGGCAACAAGGAAACAAATTTGAATATGTTAGTGTTGCCAGGCATGGGAGACAGCGCGGTGCTTGGATGGGAATTCCTCACAGAATTTGGCACAACAATAAACTGCGCATAAACTGGCCACCAAGTCACGAATCCGAGACGAGAATGATGGAGCAGATGCCTGGAGGATAGGCTGTCCATAGCCATAACTGGACCCTCGGAGAAATGGGAGAGCGAGTGGGACAAAAGGTTCATCGAGGAGGAGCTAGCGGCGTTCACAAACCAGAAGGGTTGTTCGAACATAACGCAGCATAGGATCACGATGAAGGACGACATCCCAATAAAGCAAAGGTATTATCCAAAGAACCCCAAGATACAGGGGGAGATCAATGAAAAGGTAGAAGAGCTGCTGGAAAAGGGATGCATGGAGCCTTCAAATACCCATCGTCATGGTAAAGAAAAAGACGGGTCAATGGAGAAAGGTCAAATGGAGAAAGTCAGTAAAGGATGCGTACCCGATGCCACGGATAAACTTCATACTGGAACAATTAAGGGAGGCAAAATTTTTCCTTAACCTTAAAGATGGCTATTGGCAAATCCCACTGGAGAAAGGGAGGGAGCCTAGAAAGGGAGCAGAAAAGACACGGGCTTTACGGTACCATGGAAAGGTCTGTACCAGTAGAAAGCGATGCCGTTCGGGTTACACTCAGCCTCGGTAACGTTTCAAAGGGCCTTAGACCAGGTCATAGGCCCGGATATGGCTCCGCACGCATTTGCGTATCAGGATTGTCATCCTGATCATCGTGATCGCATGCACAAGGGAGGAGCATATGGCGAATTTGAAGGAAGTATTCCGTTGACTGAAGGCAGCAAACTTGAGGATAAACACGGACAAATGCCATTTCTTCAGAGAAGCTAAAGTCGCGGTTAGAAGAGGTTCAAGTGCTGGCATGCCCGGATTTCTCGAAGAAATTTGTACTCCAAACAGACGCCAGCGAATACGGCGTGGGTGGAGCTTTGACATAGGACACTGTTGAGCCACTCACACTGGACACACTGTTACGCCAGTCGAATGCTGATAGGCCCGGAGAAAAATTTCTCGGCAACCGAGAAAGAGTGCCCAGCAATAATATGGGAAATTCGGTAGATGAGACCATACCTGGCACTTTCCCGCCAGTCGTTAGTAGAAAAGTTGAGGAGTGCCACAGCAAGCGAAAAAGTGGAGTGCACTAAAAAGGAAAATGCAAGAAAACCCACACAAATGGCCGTAGTACGTAGAAGAGGCAAGCCTGGTATACCGACACGTTCCGCATAGAGCCGGAAGCGAGAAAGTAGTATCATGGAAGTTGTGTGCCGATGGATAAGAGGCTCCAGGTGCTAAAGGAGAACTACGACGAACCGACTGCGGGACATCTCGGCGTTTCCTTCCGCCAATTGCGAAAATAGTAGCAAGTTACTTCTGGCCAGGGATGCAAAGGGAAATAAAGAGGAACGTCAGAAAGTGAGAGACATGCATGCGGTACAAACCAAGTCAGATGCAAGCATGGTCAGGTCCAAGCATGGAAACACCATGCTATTGGTAATGATCAATCGGTTTTTAAAATGGACAGAAATGGTCCCAATGCGGAAAGCCACAAAAGAGTCAATTCGCGAAAGGATCGTCACGAGATTCGGGGTGCCAAAGGTGATGGTGACAGACAAAGTTGTCCAGTTCACCAGTAGGAGTTTCAAAAAAATTCTCGAGGAGCTCGGAGTTTGTCATCAGTTTACCGCACCATACACGCCGCAGGAAAGCCCTACAGAAAAGGCAAACAGGACGGTTAAGACAATGATCGCCCAGTTTGCAGGCAATGACCAAAGGGCATGGGACGAACACTGGCCAGAATTAATGCTGGCAGTGAACTCAAGCGTGTCAGACTCCACGGGATACTCGCCATGCTTCGTAACCCAAGGCAGGGAGCCACGAATGCCAAAAGCAATATATGATAAAGTGGCATTGGGGATAGGACAAGCCACTCCCTCAGAGAATGCAGCAAAGTTGCAGGAAGTGTTCGAGCTGGTGCGAAGGAATATGGAGCGCGCGGCGCAGGAACAAGCTCGGCACTACAATCTGAGGAGGCGGGAGTGGAGCCCGAAAGTCGGCGACACAGTGTGGGCAAAGGAGTACCATTTGTCCAAAGCAATCGAATGTTTCGCGGCGAAGTTAGCGCCAAAGTACGACGGGCCGTACACAGTGGTGAACTTTGTGTCGCCAGTGATTGCTGTGCTGCGTCACGCTGGCACAAGGAAGGAAAGGTGCAGGCTTAAACCATACTTAATAAACAAAACAAGAAGAATTTGAAATCAAAGTTAAAAAAAAGAGATGTAAACAGAAACCACACTAAAAAAATGAGAGAAAAAAATAAAAAAAAAACAAAAAAAAACATTATTTTAATAAAAGAAAAAAAATGTATTAAAAAATATATATATAATATATATAGTAAGGAAATATAGGTATTTGGAGGAAGAACAAAAAATATATACAAAGAAAAAAATTAAAAAATAAAAACAACAACTGTGCCGGCTGGCTGTGCCTCCGTGGCAGGGGTAGAGCCGGCTGGTTGAATATTCTTGGCGGGGGTCGGCGGTAGGTTGCTGCCGCTGGTGGCCCTCGTCGCTATAGCTCCCAAGGCTCCCAAGGTTTGGGTAGTGGTGACCACCAAGGCTGATAGCCACTGGGGAGTCGAGTGGTCGCTTTGACTTCCTTCCTTCTTCCGAAGTTTACGGTGGGAGATATTTTTCTCCGTTGTTACGGCCCTTAAGGCACGATAACCAAATTCAATAAGTAGGATTAATGTGACGGCTAAAGCCGGAGTTTCATAATCGAGGTAGTGCTCTTTATTCCAAATCCAATTTAAAACTAAACTTAAGAAATGACAAAAGCTAATGCCTGGCCTGATGCCCGTGGCGGACCGCTGACCTTGCACATTTTGCAGATGTCATACGATCGCTGTCAGCCAATCAGACAAACCCACATCAGACAAAGCCGCAAATTGCAAATAACGGTCCAATTTGCGTTAGGCTGGAACTTAGTTAGAGGGGAGGCCGCAATTCCCGGGCTCTTATTCACAGCGTAGTTGAGGTTCAGATACACGGAGTCGTTGCTCACCGCCTTCCTCTCGAAAGTGATAATGTGGGTCCCTACAATAGATGTTAGGATTCCATTATAACATTCCGCCACGATGTTGTCTTCTATTTGTAGCATAGTATGGTAGTGTGCGACAGGGAAGAGCATGACTTTCTTACAAATAAGCTTAACTCTAGGATACTGAACTATGACATGGATAATGACTTTAGATTGGAAAATTTTAATCTTAGATACATCCGTTAGGCTAACGATGGGGACCTCTCTGAGCTGTTCGTCAAAAATAGCCTTTAGGTGATTATGGTTGAAAATAATAGGGTTTATGATATTGATTTTATTTTGGATTTCGGATATTAGCATTCTATTTCTGGCGAGGAGTGTTTTGGACAAATGACCTGAGTCGACGAGCCCGTCCCTTTTCTCCTTGAGGATCCTATTTACTGTATCTGTGAACAAATTAATGTGTTTCTGTTTTTCTGTTTTAATAACAAGCTGTCTATTGTTGGCCTCGATAAGCCATGCTTGATTGGTTTTAATTCTCAGATCATCCGCGTCGGGTGTACCCGCCACGACATTAAGGACTGAGCCAAAAAAACGAGGCTCCTGGCCATTCTATGGTGTATCTTAAGCTCATCCAAAATGTTCTGGGCATGTTCGATGTCAACTTTCAGCAGCTTCCTCATGTTGGATTGTGGAAACAATTCCAGCATTCCGACCGTGCAGTCAATTATGCAAGCATACTGTATCCGATTTGTCGAGTGCCTGGGATGTATTTTGCATGCGAGAAGTCTGTGGTTCGCGCGCTTGCGGTGGACAGCAGTATGATGGATATAATGTCAAGCCTGTGGGAATTATAGCGAATTTTCGCGTTTTATTATAAGTGCGAATGAGGCAGGCCTATCTGATGTTGTCCTTATGGACTACCCTCCCCTTAATGAGAACAGATGTTCCCAGATCTGCTTCTACACGCTCTTCTGAATAAAGCGATGTCAATTTGTTCCCGAATCTCTTGTTGTTGAGCAGGTGTACTCTTTCACCGACTTCGAAAACTCGGTTCTGCCTCGAAGGATTAACCCTGTCTAAGTTGGGCTGCTGTGTCTTGTCAATTTTGGTTTTAATTGCCAGCTTCATCTCATCGCTGCTGGCGTGGATGACTTCCACCGGCCTAAACTCTGTGACCGAATGTAGCGACTTATTGTATTCTAACGTAGACCGCAATATTAGTTCCACAGTATCCTCGATTTTTCATCCTCGATGGTTTTTCAGCAATGATGTGATTGTTTCAGAGTTAAAAGAGGCCTCATTATTGCAAAATATGGTCTTGGTGTTAGGGTATTAATTTACCAATGGGAGGATAGGTGCTCGTCTATCTATTATTGCCCTAGAAACCAAGGGCAGTAATTGCGAATTTGGAAAATTTGTCAATGCAGGTTAAGAAGATTTTTTTGTCGGTCGAAAAAATGTCGTTATGCAACATTTCACCAAAATATGACGGGATAGGTGTAGTTCCTAATTCCTGCTTCTTGACATGGCGGTCGTATTTAGCTTTATTGCAGACCTTACAATTTGCGACCACTACGCCAGCTAATTTAGACATGTTCGGGAAGTAGTAATCCCGGAGAATTTGCTTTGCGTTCTCCTGTGCAGCCCTATGAGCGCGATTGTGCTCGGTGTTAGCGATTTCAAGCTGTTCGTTAGCGTTGGTGATGTCGCTGACGAAATTCCTGCCTCAAGGCATGTTGGATACGAGCCATAGTAGGGAAATCACAGTGAATCGCGTTCAAAACGTTGGCGTTGATGATTTCCTTAACAGATTCAACAAGCGAGTCCTTATTATTAAAATCAACGATATGGCGGGTTTTATTTCCGAAGATTATACTTGTAACGGACTTACGGTTTTGTCAAACTATTAAGTACAGTAAACTGTTCCTAACACTGCACGAATGGTCTCTGCCGCACCTCCTCTGTCTACTTGGGGACGGCTGGGCTCAGTCGAAAGGGGCGTGGGTGAGGGCACGGCAATCTAGACCAAGTACGTTACTGATTTTCTCGTAGACAGAGATGGGGAAGTCGGAAAGGAACGAAGGTAGTAGGCTGATCCTGGGTGATTGATTCTACTGACCCTGATACCTGAAAGACTGGATGTTGTGGTCCTTCTTCTATACCCTCCCTACCATGTAGACGTTTCACCAAACAGTGCGGGTCTACACATGTTCAACTGCAATGTTCGGATCCGAAGTGCTCCAAGTGAAAGATATTAGTTCATGTTCATTTCGTATGATTAAATATTCTCAAAAGTAGCGGTACTAATCTAAGATTACAACTAATCTTCATAGTTTAGGATAGAAAGGCAGAACATAACAGGGATTTTCCATTGTACTTATCTATATGTATGCAACTATTACTCTTGATTTCTTTACTCACTCAGCTTTACCGATTCTGCATCCATCGTTGGGCCCAAGATGACGTAGGTGATCTTTACTGTGGACTTAATTCTATTAGAGAATTGTAGAATGGGGAAAAGACCTGGCTGATCTCTCTTTCGAGGCTGGGTGGGTTTGCTTAGAGACTAAATTTAAGGATAAGGTCCTACACTAATTAATTCATACTCGTGAATGATTGCATCTATGCAATAAATTTATGAAATTCAATTTATAGTACTACACAAAGGGAATTGTTATTATGGTTGGGAGTCGTCACTTTTGTGGCGCAGCTATCGAGGTTCGCCGTGGAAATTGTTCACGTCAATCTGCGCTAAATATAATATTGACACACATATATGCTCGCAGGCATGGTCATCGTGCTTAAAACTAAATACTTGGCTATGTGGGTCCTATGCCGGCTCACAGAATCATGACGGCAGCTCGCTTAACCAAAAAGAAAACCTAATCGGGGGCGGCGGCATCCGTTGGTTGCTACTGCAGCTGCTGAACGACACCTTATCGCCAACCGGTGAGAAGATAGGAATTGGGGTACGGTGCACTGATGGTACGATGCGGCTACAAGCCCATGTGCGTCCCACTGATTCGGGGGGGGGTGGCTGGTGGTGCTACTGCCTCCTGACTGATCCGAAGTCCGATCCGAGGCCACTTGCCACACGGAGGGCCTATCAGGCTGATCCTGTTCAAATGGGATACCTGACAAGGGATTAATCAGGTTTTAAACTTGCACTATTTCAATTATTTGGGAGTCTCACCTTATGAATTGTTAACCCACACACAAACACAGGCAGTTTTTATTATTAAACTTTCTTAAATTTGCTGGCTTTTTTCTCTCTACACGTGTCCGCGGGATCTTCTTATTATTTCACAATATGTACTCGAGGCTCTTCACTCGGCAAAAGATCAGAATAAAATGATTTCTGCGAGCGGGGGTATGTACAGCCATTCCCTGTAGCAGATATGTAAAGCTTCCCATCCTATCGGTGAGATCGAATGATTTTCTACCTACTTTTGGTCAGTGGATGCGTGTGTAACAGGGCTTTGCGTATGTCTCTTTCAAATTGGTTTCTCCCTTCTCTCTCCATACACTAAAGGTAAGAAATATTGGCCTGCCTAGGAAGTCAAGTATTTTGTATTTTTATATAGGGTGCTCGCTACACACCCCTCCCCTACAGTTTGAATCGAGGGAAAACCCTTGCATTAAAACTGGATAACACTAAGCGAGTACCCAGTTACCATATATCTTTGGCATGATATTTCCCTATTTCCTTGCCATTCATTTCCTCCAGCAAGTAACAAGATTGGCCTAGTTTCTTCTTGATTCGAGCTCTCATTCCAACTGGGGCAAGCTTGGCGTTAAAATTTTCAGCTGCCTTGCTTAACAAGAAATTTCTTTTGATGACATTTTGCCCTACCACAAAGGTTCGCGGTCGACATCTCAGATCGTAGCTTCGTTTATTTCGTTCGTAGGCTTTCGACACGTACTTATCTATGTTCGATCGGATTTGTTGGAATTCGTCAGCTCGTCGAACCTCGTCAGAGGTTTAGATTACGTAACAGCTTAAAATCTTGGCCGTGATTAAGCATGTGTTGACCGAAAACTGCGAAATAAGGTGAAATTCCTATCGATTGGTGGATGGTATTTCTAAGAGCGGCATTTATGCTACTTAAGAAAGTATCCCACTCGCGTTGGTCTGTCTTGATATAAGCTCTAAGGGCTGCGTTTATTGATCTATTTACGCGTTCCGCTGCATTAGACTGTGGAGCATATACACCAGTGAAGATTTGTTGCACACCAAAATGAGAAAGGAAGTCAGTGATTTCGCGGCTCTTGAATTGAGTTCCGTTATCGCTAACGATAATTTCGGGCACTCCAAAACATGTACCATAAATATGTCCTCCTTTAGGATATCTATTACTGTCCTTGAGGTGAACTTCTTAACAGCTTTCAAAAATGTAAATTTTGAGAAATGGTCGAAGATAATCAGTATGTCTATTTTACCTCTTTTTGTTCTAGGGAATGGTCCTATGAAATCGATGTACAAACGTTGGAAAGGTCGTTCCGTTGTTGTACGAGCTCCCATTGGTGGTTTTAAAGGTCGGTTTGGTACTTTGGTCGTTTGACACACCTCACAATTTTTGATATAATTTCGAACGTCTGTTACCATGTTGGGCCAATAGAATCTTCGCCTAATCTGATCTAAGCATTTGGCTATGCCGCAATGAGCTGAAGCCGGCTGATCGTGTGCTGCATATATAACTCCGACACGCAGTGAATTGGGAACTAACAGTTTCCAACGATCATCCGCATGGCTGTTATCAGAAAACTCGGTTCGGTGGTAAATATAAAATCATCATGACTTGAAAATCTGGTAGATCAGAGCTTTTGAACTTTTCTATCAGTAAAGTATAATCGGGTGACTTGAATCCTTTTGCTTCCAAGTCGATTTGCGGAAGAGTTTCATACTCGAGAGTGGAAATGGCATCTGCGCCCGTACCTTCATACGTTCTTGAAAGGGCGTCGGCCACAACATTCTCGCTTCCTTTGCGGTGAACAATTGTGAAACCATATCCCTGCAGTTTAATAGCCCACCTTGCCAATCGTCCATTCAGGTTCAAATACATGTCCTTCAATATACATTCGGAATTTCTGGATAGCTAAAACTACGGCTAGGCATTCCAGTTCTGTCACAGTGTAGTTCCGCTGTGCCTTATTTAGTTTTTTAGACATGTATGCTATGGAACGCTCCGATCCTGAATCATCTTTTTGGGCTAGGACCGCTCCTACACCATATAAAGAGGCATCACATTGCACAATGAATGGCTTTTCATAGGCTGGATGACTCAAAAATGGAGCAGAGCACAGTTGCTTCTTGATCTTCTCAAAAGCTGCTTGTGCCATAGGATTCCACTGTAGGGATTTTCCTTTTAGGAGTTCGGTCAAGGAAAATATAATCGTGGAATAGATAGGAATGAAACGTTGGTACCAACCAGTCATTCCAAGGAATCGTCTGAGTTGTCGTTGGTTCTGAGGGATTGGAAATTCTTTGACAGCAGCAATTTTGTCTGGGTTGACTCGTAAGGTTCCTTCCCCAACTATATAGCCAAGGTAGTCTACCTGTTTAAGACAAAACTGGCTTTTGTTAATGTTTATAGTTAGTCCTGCCTTCCGTAGTTGAGTGGCTACTTCAGATAGGTGTGACAGATGGGATTCGAAACTATTCGATAGAATCAACAGGTCGTCTAGATAAACTAAAACGTTCTGCTTGAGATTGTACGGAATTACCAGGTCCTAAACTAGAAGTTTAATCCATATTTTATATTAATATTATAAACAATTATTTGTTATTAGCATAGGTTAAGAAACAATGCCTTGTTAGAATTAAGATCGGGATCTAAATGAAATCTAATAAAGTTTAAATATATATTTTTTTAAAAGTTAAAACCCGTCGTGATTATAATTGGCGCCCAACGTGGGGCACGCGTTAATTAAAAACATCGATTAAAAAAAGATATTCGCGAGTGCCTCAAAAAAATCATAGACCTGAAATATAAAGGTTTCTATGTAAAAAAACTTATTCACGTACCGGTAATAACTAGAATAACCTCAACGCCCAAAGTGGAATTTTTCAAGAAAAAAAAGTGACACAAAAAGACAACAAAAACAAAAAATACAAACTGAATAATTTTTGAACCACCAAAAAGTGAAAAATCAATCGAACTCGAAAAAAGTGAAAAAAAAACTAAAATAAAAATTAAAAAAAAAAAAAACAAAAAACACAAACAAGAAGATAAAAAAGAAAAAGATTAAAAATAAAAAGTAAAAACTCAAACAAACTCAAAAAAAGTGAAAAAAATTTAATAAAATTTAATAAAATAAATTATAAAAAAAAAAAAAAAACCAAAAACAAAACCAAATTTAAAAACCAAAAACCTATATTTCAAAAAAAACAAAAAGAAACTAAAGTGAGCCCCGCAGGTACCAAAAAAAATACGGGAGAAGACCCCCCACTCAACGGAATAAGGACTGGGAAGGAAGAAAAAAAGCAATTTCATTAGAGGAACACCAAAAAAAATCACAAACGTGAGAAGATTATTGTTTAGTTTTATAAAAAAAAAAAAAAATAATAATAAATAAAATAAGAAAAACACATCAATGTAAACCCTATTTTACACACCGACACTATATTGTATTTTTTATACATATATATATACCTTTTTTTTTTTTTCTCTCTCTATTGTATTTTTATAAATCCCAGTCTCAAAATATGTCTATATATATTTCATATAATATACCAATTATATAAAAAATTAAATTCGAGAAAAAAATTGCCTGCTGTTTTGCTAAATAGTGATTAATACTGGAAGAATTAATAAACGCTTTAAGAAACTTTAAAATGACAGACTCAAACGGTCCATCTACTAGCCATAGCGCTAATTTAAGCCGACAAACACCTTAACGAACATTAACATCAGACCTAATTGTCCGATTGATAGCTAACAATCTAACACCGCTACATGAGGAAATAAAAACTTTACGTTCTCTCCTGGATTCCAAATCCAATTTAGTGACCGAATTCCAAATCGAACAGATTGACGATACCATTCCATGCGACGAAACACTAGAGATAGTCAAATCCGTTCCACAATTTTCTGGAAATCTAGACAATTACGTAGCTTGGCGAGAAGCCGCGGAAACAGCAATGGGACTCTATGTCCGCAAAAGCCGTCGGTACTTTGTAGCCCTAACCATTTTAAGAAACAAGATAGTAGGAAAAGCCAATTACATTTTAACAAACCATGGAACCGTATTGAACTTTGACGCTATGTTGGCCAGACTCGATTTTGTCTTTAGCGACAAGAGGCCAATCCACATAATTGAACAAGAATTAAGTGTGCTGACACAAAACAGATTTTCGGTTATGGACTTTTATAATTTGGTTAACAAAAAGTTACCCCTCTTAATAAATAAAACCATAATGACGTACGGGAAAGAAAATCCAATAACTACAGAAGCAAACCTCAGACATAGACAAAATGCCTTGAGGGTATTCATAACTAACCTAAACGGCCCAATTTCTGGCATGTTATTTTCCCTAAATCCTCCAGACTTACCAAACGCTCTAGCTAGAGTTCAAGAAATGGAGAGCAATCATATGAGGGCACAGTTCGCTTATCGTTTTAGCGCACCTCAGCGCCGTTATAACGATAACCAACGAAACCAAAACGAACCTTATTATAGATCCGATGGTCAGAATCAGGGCAATCAATTGCGCCTGAACAGAACCAACGACAATTACAAAAATCATAATGGACAAAATCCCAATTATCAGCACAATAATAGAAGTTCTCCTCAGAATAATAATAATTTCCAAAATAAAAATAACCCCCAAAATAGTAATAGCTACCAAAACCATAATAGCTATCAACACAATAACACTCGGTATAATCCTTATCCAAGTTATAATACTTGGACTCAAAGGAATAATACATACCAAAACAGAAGCGAACCTATGGAAGTGGACTCCAGCATCCAAATCCAAAATAAAAATAGTTACCAAGCATTCCCAAATGGTGAACAATACCAAACTACAAATAGCCTCCAATATAATTCATTCCAACAACCAGAACAGGCAGTTAAATGCGCACAAATTGAGTCATCTGCTCAACCTAGAAACAAACAAATGCGCATAAATAATATCAAAGAGGAACATTTTTTAGAAGAAGAATAGGTCTGCCACACATATTACGATTTGACAAAAAAATTAATAAAAAACTTAATGTTCTGATAGATACAGGAGCCACAGCTTGTTACATAAAAAAAGGTACCTACCAAAACGGGATAGAATTGCCCACTTTCAAAAGAGTATCCACGGTTAATGGATACTTAACAATAAAAAAATGCCACTACATAACAATTTTTCAAACAAAACAAATTTTTTACGAAATAGAGGGCCTAAAGGCAGACTTATTAATAGGATACAATTTACTAAAAAAGATAGGAGCAGTCATTGACACAAACAATGACACACTAAAATGTAAGGGAAATGTAGAACTAAACAAAGAAACAACCATACTTCCACTAAAAAAATATATATTAGACAAATATTTTAACCACGAAAATTTGTCAAGCAAAAATCCACTAAGCATAAAAAGTTTGGGGTATATAAGCCCCAAACACGCCGTCGATGTTCATTCCGACATATACAGTTTAGAGCACTCAGAGTCCAAAAACTCTGTCAGCGAAACTTCTGACAATTATAAATGTAACAGTTTGGGGTACATAAAACCCAAACACGCCGTCGATGGTCAATCCGACACACACAATTCGAAACACTTATGTTCTAAGAGCACCGTCAGCGATACTTCAGACAATTTCAAATCTAACAGTTTGGGTTATATAAAACAAAAACACGCCGTCGATGTTCATTCCGACACACCAAAAGTCAGATTTCCGACAACTACCCCTCAAGTGGTTCAGAGTACTCAGACACTGAACACGATGCCGATGTAAAATTCGATTCAAACGATATAAACACTGCAGCATATAAGAATATGGATAACACGGCCGAAAATATTTTCGGCATAAACAATTTAGAAAACAATACAGACGAAACCGATACAGAAAACTACATTGAACTAAAAATAAGCACAATAAAAAAAGTACATTCAGAAATAAATACAAATTTACCATTCCGGACGGACGTTCGCTGTGAAATAGACACAATAAACGATAAACCGATTTACTCAAGGCAATACCCTTACTCACAAGCAGTAAACGAATTTGTTAATCAAGAAATACAACGAATGATTAATGATGAAATCATTAGACCCAGCAAAAGTCCTTATAACTCACCCGTAATTGTAGTATCAAAAAAAAGTAGTATCAGGTCTCTTCCTTCACTTCATAGCGAACGGTCGTGATTATTTTTTGCGCTTGCGATAAATTCTATTTTTGCCAAACGCGGGTTTGAAACCTTAATTTAAACACTTTGTTTTCATTACTAATATTGTGTCTTAATATTAAAGTTATACCCGTATCGCTACGCGCTTGTGCAGTGCCATATTTGGGTGAGCATTTAATAAAATTAAAAAGTCGCAATCCAAATATAGCTATGCTTCTTTTTTACTCTCTGCCTTTTTAATTTTTGCAGTTAATTCTGCTCTTATCTTTTTGCGCGCATTTCTTTACACTTGCGCTCTCCAGTAGCTCTCTCTTTACTAACACTCTCCTCTACCTAGCTTTTATTAACCTTAGTTGGTACAGTGGTTGAAGGCTTATTTGTTTAAAATAAAAAAAAATAATAGAATATTTAAAAATTATAAAAAATGGAATACAATGTTGTCTGCTCTTTAAAATCGTGCAATAAGCCGATATCTGCGTCCCAGGCCAGCATCTATTGTTGGCTATCTGAAAGTGTCTCACATGCCAAATGTGCTGGCCTTACTGCATCTGTCTCGGATGCCATATCCCGCCGCGTTGGCCTCCATTATTGCTGCGGTGGGTGCCGAGCTGTCCAAGATGAAATGAGATCATTCATGCGACAGACCAAGAGTGGGTTTAAAGATTTGATTGTTGGTTTCCGAAAAATCAACGATCAACTCAGTGCGCTGGATGTTCAATTCAATAGCCTTCAGCTGTTGAAGGAATCTCCTAAGCGGTAATCGCGGAACAGCTGGATCCTCCCGCAATAATGCAGCCGCTCATTTCCCTAGCTCCTCCAAGAGCAGGGACGGTAAATGAAAAGTCAGCACCCGAATTTACCGTAGCAGAGCATAATTTGTCTGCTTTGTCCTCCATGGCATCACTCCAAGTGATTCCCAGGAATACCCTTGAATTAACCCCACTAGAAATGGTAACCCGCCGCCCGGACCCCCGGAACGGACTGATGCCGCGGTATTACCGACCGTGGCACCAAAACCATTACAGGTAATACCACCTGTTAGACAAATATTTGTCTCACGGCTAGCCCCCGATACCTCGGAGATTGATATGTCGGCTTATATCAAAGCCAAAACCAAGGCCGTTATTAGAGTGGAAGACATTAGGAAATTTAAATACTCCTACTCGAGGCGCATGTCATTCTTCATGATACGTGTGCCAGTGCCGATGTTTGTGACAATATGTTCGCCTGGCTTCTGGCCAGAGGACATATTTGTACAAGAGCATCAGCCGAGTAAGGTAAAGAAAAAAAATTCCAAGCCTGCTGGAGTCAAGCTCCCAACATCTGTCCAATCCGACTCTTCAAAAAACTAACACGTTCTATCAATCTTACCTATCAGAACTGTCGGGGCCTACGTAGCAAGCTTCCTAGACTTTATTCTGATAGTCTTTCCTTTGCGTCCCATATTATAGTCTTTACTGAAACTTGGTTAAAGCCGGAGATCTTTTGCTCCGAAGTTTTTCCAAGTAGGTACACCACTTTTAGACGTGACCGACCTCTACGAAGAGGAGGAGGAGTCTTAATTTCTATTGACTCCGATTTCGTTTCTGAAGAGGTAAAGTTACCAGAGTTTGGTGATTTCGAATTTATTTGCGTTAAAGTCATATTGTCTGCTCAATCATTGTTTATTACATGTTCTTTCATTCCACCATCTTCCGAGCCGCCTACATACTGGCATCACTTGTCGGCTATACAGGCTGTTACCAATCTTATGTCAGATATTGACCTTCTGGTAGTTCTTGGCGACTTTAATTTACCAGAACTCAATTGGTCAATTACTGAAAATTTAACTTTCTTATCACTTTCCACCCATCACGATGTCACGGCGGGCATCTTTGACTTGTCCCTAGGCCAGATCAACCATGTTAGAAATTCGTTAGGTTGGCTTCTTGACTTATGTTTTGTATCTTATCCAGATAGTACCACACTTTCCAGAGCTTTGACCCTCTCAACCCCTGAAGATCCATACCACCCTACGCTTGAAGTTTCTATTGAAACCAATTCTGGTGTCAATCAGAAGCCTTCCTGCGTATCAAAGAAGATTCGTTGTTTTCGTAAGGCTGATTTTCGTAAACTTAATTTATTAATTGATACTTTTGACTGGTCCGATATTCTGGCATGCACTGATATAAATATCATCCTAGATAAATTTTAAATGGAAATATCCGTCCTCTACAAATAATCCCCCTTGGTTTACAAGGTGCCTAACAAAATTAAAAACATATAAAGACAGGCTTTATCTTAAAGCGGACGGACGTGTTTTTTTTGTGCGCACTACGTTTTTGTAAAATTTGCAAGCTTTCTATAAACAATCGGTGTTTATTTCTTTACTGATATAAAAACAAATTGCAATTTTTTAGATCCGTATCGCTTCGCGTGTGCAGTGATATATTTGGAGGTAAAATAATAATTTATTTAACTTACTTTCCAAACATAGCCCTGCTCTGCTTCTTCATCTCCTACGGTGTTGTTGCTATTCTTTTGCTTCTACTCTCGCTCAATAGAGATTCTTATCTCTATTTCTTTAAATCTTACTAACTTCCACTAACTGCTCTCTTTAATCTCCCCTTCTCGTTTCCTTGGTACAGTGGTTCAAGGTTCCTCATTAATAAAATAAAATAATATTTTTAAATTAATTATTAATTTTTTTAATAATTTTTAATAAATTAATTATTTAAATTTTTAATAATTTTTAATAAATTAATTATTTAATTTTAAATAATTTTTAATAAATTAATTATTCAAATTTTTAATAATTATGGATTTTAAATTGGTCTGTGCATTAAAGTCTTGCAATAAGACAATCTCGTCTTCCCAGCCTACCATCCATTGCTGGCTCTGTGAAAACGTTTTACACGCTAAGTGTGCCGGGTTCACGGCCTCAGTGTCGGATGCAATCTCGCGTAGGTCTGGACTCCACTTTTGCTGTGACGGTTGTCGTGCTGTTCAGGACGAAATGAGGTCGTTCATGAGGCAGACTAAAAGCGGTTTCAAGGAGTTGATTAGTGGTTTTCGAAAAATCAATGACCAACTCTGTGCGCTTGATACACAGTTTAGTAGTCTTCAACTACTAAATCAGTCTCCAAAGCGTAAGAAATCCGCTTTTAGTGATGTGCTCGGGTCGAATAATCTTCAGCCTGCTCAGCCGACAACTATGCAGCCGCTTATATCTCTGGCCACCCCAAGGGCCGGACCTGAGAAAAATTCGGCTTCCGAATGTCTCGGACTCAATGAGCAATTGTCCGATATGTCCTCTGTGGCATCGCTTCAAGTGATCCCAGACCCAATAATTCAAACCCCCGTAACAGTCACCTTTTTTGTTTCCAGGCTTGCCCCTGATACTTCGGAGATTGATATCTCGGCTTACATCAAAGCCAAAGCAAACGCCGACATAAAGGTGGTGGATATTACAAAATTCAAATATTCTTACACCAGGCACACGTCATCTTTCAAAATACGTGTGCCCTTGCAGATGTTCAAGACGATCTGTTCCGCCAGCTTTTGGCCAGAGAACATTTTCGTCCAAGAACATCAGCCAAGTACGGTGAAAAAAAGATAACCAAACCTGTGGGTGTAAAACTCCCACATGTTAAGGCCACTGATCAACCTTCCACCTAATCTTCCTCAAACTCAAAAAACTAATGTCTTCATTAACACTTACCTATCAGAATACTAGAGGGTTACATAGTAAACTTCCCAAACTGTATTCTGATAGTTCTTTTTTTGCATCCCACATTATAGTATTTACAGAAACTTGGTTAAAGCCGGAGATCTTAAGCTCCGAAGGTTTTCCTAGTAGGTACACACCCTTTATATGTGATAGAACTTTGCGAAGGGGAGGAGGAGTGCTAATTTTTGTAGACTCCAAATTCGCTTCTGAAGAAGTAAAATCACAAGAGTTTGGTGACATTGAATTTCTTTGCATCAAAATCACTTTGTCCGATCAATCTTTGTATGTTACCTGTTCATACATACCACCTTCGTCCGAACCGCCAACATACTGGCAACATTTGTCCGCTATTCGTTTGGTTTTCGATCGTCTGTCTGATGGTGACCAGCTGATAGCTCTGGGTGACTTTAATATCCCAGAACTTATGTGGTCAAATGTTGATAATTCACCGTCTTTACAGCTTAACTCCCACCATGACTTCCCTGAGGGCATGTTCGACATGTCACTCGGGCAAATTAACCACGTTAGAAATTCTTTAGGTCGGCTGTTGGACTTATGTTTCGTTTCTGATCCTGATGGAATTACTCTTTCCAGAACTTTGCCCCTTTCTAACCCTGAGAATCCATATCATCCCACTCTTGAGGTTTCAATCGAAAATAATTACTTTTTTGACCTTAAGTCTACAGTTAAATCTCAGAAAGTTCGTTTCTTTCGTAAGGCTGACTTTATGAAATTAAATAAGCTAATTTCGGAATTTGATTGGTCTGATTTACTGGCATGCGAAGATATAAACATCGCATTACAACAATTTTATTACCCTTGGAACATATTTTTCGACGTTTGCGTGCCGTGGAAATATCCGTCCGCTTCAACGAATCCGCCTTGGTATACAAGGCACCTTATAAATTTAAAGAATAGTATGAGTAGACTTTTAAACAAACATAGATTATCTGGCTGTACAGTTAGTTATTCAAGATACTTAGTAGCTCGGTCCAATTTCACCGTGCATAACGCAGAATGTTATAGGAGATATACTCGCCGCTGCAGGATTGAGTTTACTCAGGATCCGAAGCAGTTTTATAACTTTGTAAACACTAAGCGAAAACATGTATCTTTTCCCCCACTACTTACGTTTGAGAACTCTTATGCGAACACTGATCAGGCAATGGCCGATCTCTTTGCACAGTTTTTTCAAACTACCTATTTACCTAGCAGCAGTTTAGCTCAGCCTTACACTTATAATATCCAATCAGCCAACCTTATATTTTGCCCATCTTTCGATCAAAGTGGTGTGTTATCGGATCTTCTTAAGGTTAAGCCCGTGTATTCGCCAGGCCCTGATGGAGTACCAGGCTGTGTTCTGAAGTACTGCGCCGAGGCACTGTGCAAACCGCTTGTTAAACTCTTTAATCTATCGCTGGAAACTTCGATCTTTCCCTTTATGTGGAAGGAATCCTTCATTATTCCGCTGCATAAAAAAGGGAAAAAATCCGACGCTGCTAATTATAGAGGCATCTCTAAATTGTCAGCAATTCCAAAGCTTTTTGAAAAACTTATCACTCCACATTTGCAACACCTATGTACTTCAATAATAACTCCGTGCCAGCATGGCTTCATGAAGCGCCGCTCCACCACTACCAACTTATTGGAGCTAACATCTTTTATCACGGATGGCTTCCGGAATGGCTTACAAACAGACGTCATATACACTGATTTCGGTAAAGCATTTGACTCTGTTAACCATTCGCTTCTTATAAGTAAACTCAGTCTTTTGGGATTCCCTTCTTATGTGGATTTCGAGCTACTTATCAGGGAGAACCCAACGTGTTCTCTTTAAAGATGTTACCTCGCGTGTAGTCCGCGCCACATCGGGGGTGCCCCAAGGAAGCCATCTTGGACCCCTACTTTTTACTCTGTTTATTAACGACTTGCCCCTTGCCTTAACTAATTCACTTGTACTTATGTACGCTGATGACGTTAAGCTATGCCTTCAGTATAAATTCACTAGCGCCCAGTCTAGACTTCAATCCGATTTGGATAAACTTCAAAATTGGTGTTTAGCAAATAATCTAAAGCTTAATGGATCGAAATGTAAACTTATGTCTTTTTACCGATCTAGTCCTCACCAGGCTATGTACTTTCTCTATGGGAACGCCTTAAAACGATTAACTCAGGTTAACGATCTAGGTGTCCTATTAGATTTGAAACTGAAATTTACCGACCATGTATCTACCATGGTTAATAAAGCTATGGGTGTGCTTGGTTTTATTAAAAGATGGTCAAAAGAATTTAATGACCCGTACATAACTAAAACGTTATATACATCACTGGTCCGTCCGATTCTTGAGTATGGATCGTGTGTCTGGAGTCCTCAATATGGAGTACACCAAGATCACATTGAATCTGTACAAAAAAACTTCCTTACTTTTGCTCTTAGGGGACTTAATTGGGATGCAAATCTTTACCTCCCCTCTTATCATAATAGACTTTTACTAATCAACTTACCAACATTAACAAATCGTAGAACGATGCTGGGTGTCATGTTTCTATATAATCTTATTTATGGAAATATAGACAGCCAGCATTTACTAACACGTTTAAACTTTAACATTCCTAGTAGAAGGACCAGAAACTTTCGTCCTCTACTCCTCAGCCATTGTAGTTCGACATATGCCCAACACGATCCGTTCAGGGTATTATGTTCGGACTACAATGGTCTCTACCACATCTTATCACTTTGCTCTACTAACAATCTTAAATCGCTTATATTAACCGCCTTATCTATGCAACACTCTTCCTCGTAATATCTTTCTCCTAATCCTCGCTTATCTATCTCGGATCTATTCCCGCGATTCGAGCCGTAC